>NC_057798.1:489780796-489866652 GCF_018294505.1 Triticum aestivum
ATTCCTTCGTGGCCCGCCGTGGTTGGTGATCGGTCCGCGTTAATCTCGCCGGGGCGGTTGATTCGGGTTTAACATGGCGCGGATTTGAATTTTAGGCGCGGTTAGGGTTTGGGCGTGGTTCCAGATTCTGATTGTTTCGACGGATTCTTTCGGGTCTTATGCCATGCTTAAATTTCGTTTAGTCACGATTACCTGTGCCTACTTGACGATGGTTTTGTTGTTTGGTAGCAGACCGATCGATGTAGTTCGAGTTCGAATCGCGTGATTTGGCGATATATTATTTTGCGTCTTAGCCATCAAAAGAATTTCCGCAGATCTGTAGATTCGTGTACACCATAGTTGTACCCAAGTTCGTTAGTTGTGCCATATTTGATTTGCGTCGGTTAATCTGCTGGCCCATCAAATCCTTAGTTTCATGTGTGTTACGGTGGTATAAATTTCGCTTTGAATTATTGGCGTGCGTGCTTTATCTTTTGAGGAGTTGAACTCTTGTTTGGAGAATTCGGTATCTGCAGGTTGGTAGTTTGTTTTAGGACTGTAGGGTTGGAAAGAATTGGCATGAGCTCACATTGTTTATATTGGGATATTCAGTTTCTAAAGTCTGCATACAGCATGTGGTCAGTGCAAATGTAATTTTGTTAATGTTTTGAGCTTGATATTGAGAGCAACCTGCAGCCTAGGTATCTGGGAATGATAGTATCAGGATGAACTAATATACTTGGCTACTCTGATAGTGGAAGTTAATTGGGTGCATTGATACACGGATGCAGTTGCATGCATAGCCATTTTGAAAATAGTCGATTGCTTAACATCTATTAGTACTGATTTATTGTATCTGAATTGTATCAACTTGCTAGTTAGCTAATGTTATTCTTGTGATAAACTAAAATCATATGCACATAACTATGTGAAGTTGATGTTCAACCATTACATGTGATAACTAGGAAGCATATTTTTATCAGTGGACTGCTATTTCTTTTCTTGCTTCTATTTGCAAAATTAGGCGATCATGGTAGCCTTGTTTTCTTTAGTGTTAAAAAAAGTACTAGGCTGCTGTTTTTTAGTGTGTCATCTTTATATGTGTCTTTTGAGTGAACAAACTATGCTAAAGGTAGATCAAGACTTTCATCTGAAGTGGAATTCTAACTTCGGTCTGATCTTTTGAATGAAAAGTTTTAGTTAGAAATACACTGCCTTCTATCTGAAGGGGTGTATAGCTGTGTTGTATGACGTTGTTAGTTTTTGATGTACAATATTTCGGTAGGTGTTCTAGGCTGATGATTGTTGGGACTATAGTTATTGAATGGATTTGCTAGTAACAAGGTGCCAGGCACAATTTACTAGTTATGAGAAGGCTATAGTTGTGTTATTGTGATATTCAATTTATAGAACTGACTATGTTCTGTTTTTGCTTCAGGTAAACCAAGGTTTTGCTCATGGCTCGTACTAAGCAGACCGCTCGTAAGTCCACTGGAGGAAAGGCTCCAAGGAAGCAGCTAGCCACCAAGGTTTGTGACTGCAATATTGATAGTAGTTTACCTATGCCATGTCTTTATTTATGGTTTAGTTAAATTGAACTGGGTATAATTTGAACCTCAACCTTCATTGCCAGCTTATGACCAGATATCTTACTGATGTATATGGATTATCATGGTATTATTGTTAATTTGACATGTGCTCTGTTTTGCTTTTCGACAGGCTGCCCGTAAGTCTGCTCCCACTACTGGAGGAGTGAAGAAGCCTCACCGTTACCGCCCTGGAACTGTTGCTCTTCGGTGTGTAAAACCTTCCAACCTATTCTAGCATGTGTTATAGTTTCGTTTTGAAGTATCCTCAAATGAATAAATTTTGTGCTTGAGTTTGCAGTGAGATCCGCAAGTACCAGAAGAGCACGGAGCTGCTCATCAGGAAGCTTCCATTCCAGAGGCTTGTTAGGGAGATTGCCCAGGACTTCAAGGTGATCAATCAACTTGTGCACTACATTGTGATGCTCTCCTGTTATGTCAACTCTTATAGTATGAATCAAGTAAACTAAAAGCATGGTCTCGTTCTGTCTGTGCAGACTGACCTCCGCTTCCAGAGCCATGCGGTGCTGGCCCTTCAGGAGGCTGCAGAGGCCTACCTGGTGGGTCTCTTCGAGGACACCAACCTGTGCGCCATCCATGCCAAGCGGGTGACCATCATGCCCAAGGACATTCAGCTGGCTAGGAGGATCCGTGGCGAGAGGGCTTAAGATGCTTGCTTTCCCTGTGGGAATGGCTCTGGCGGGCATCTGTGTCTGCTTTTGCAGCTGAACGCTTATCATGTGTCGTGAACTACTAATACTTGTCGTGTGTAGTAATATGTCAGTGCCGTACTCTGTGCCATACTATGTTGGTAGAGCTGGATCATTTGTTCGTTGGTCGTCCTAAATCATCCACCTGGTGGGTGCTTATCTGAACCTTGCATTTTATGTCTGAGAATTAGTGATTGTGTGAACCATTATTATGTTCCTTGTGTCTCGTTTATTTGTATCTCTGCCATGCAAGTTTGTGTTCACCGATAGTGTTTGCTATTCCTGTCAATCTGTGCTAGTAGCCGTCTTCGTCTAGCCAACCATAGACCTGAACCTGTGCTACCCAAAATAGTAAGTCCTACAAGTTCGCTTTGGAAATTAGAAAATGTTCATGTAAATGATACCGGTCTCACTTGAGAATGCTGGTAGGAGGGCCGTGTATATACGTTAGGTAGGTGACGTGTATTTCTACGAAGTGAGACGTTGCTCACTGCGACTCTGCGAGGCAGTAGTCATAGCAAGTGTTCGTTCCCATACCTGACAGGATTGGCAAGCGCAGGCCGGCAAACAGCCGAATGACTGCATGAAAGGGCAATGCACTGATGATGCAGTCAGGCCCTTCAAAAGACTCGCTGTTCTTTCGGCACGCGCAAAAACCAGTCTTGTTTCTTTCTACTCCATCCCCATCCCCATGCCTGGCCTGCCCTGACCGGCCGGTCTCCCATCCCCATGCCTGGCCTGCCCTGACCGGCCGGTCTCCCATCCCCATTGTTCCCCGCTGACGGCCGACCGATTCTTCTCCGCCGCCAGTTTGTGTCACTCTCCGTCCGCCCAAAGTTTCAGGGGCCCCGGCCGGGACCATCGGAATCCCGGAGACCTGTTTCTTCCGCCCCACCAATCCAAAGCTTCAAACTTACCAGTCCCGCCACAACATGGGCGTCTCTCTCGTCGGCTCCGCTTTTGCAGGACGGGCGGTGTGAGCCGCGACTCTTCCCACCCTCGGTGTCCCAGCGTGACAATGAAATTCGCCGTGCTCCTGCCTCCGGGGCCGGAGGGGTGCCACTGCCGTGCTGGACAGGTGTCTGGCGGTGATGGCAACTGCCAACGCCCCGGCCCGTCAGGTTCGTCGACACTAAGAGCTCCACATTACGCCGGTGCCAGGCAGGGAGATCAAATTTAGGGTTAGCTTATATGCGGACGATGCCATCATCTTTGCAAACCCCGTTAGGGAAGAGATTGACTACCTGATGAATTTGCTCGAGAGCTTCGGCGACGCTACGAGCCTGAAGATAAACAACGTCAAGTCAACGGCAACTCCGATTTGCTGTCAAGACATTGATCTCAGCACGGTACTCCAGTCTTTTGGGGGACCGATCATGCAATTCCCGATCAGATACCTAGGGCTTCCACTCACAATTGGCCGGCTTAGGCTAGTACATCTTCAGTTCATCCTAGATAGAATTCGGGCTAGATTAGCAGGCTGGAAAGGAAAAATGCTCTCCATGGCCGGGCGCAGGGTGCTCGTCAGATGCGTCCTCACCGCCATGCCAACGTTTGCCCTTACATCTCTTAAAATCCCAGTAAAGCTGTTGAAAGAAATAGACAAATGTAGACGCCGATTCCTCTGGGGCCACGATCAGGAGCTCACCGGCGGTAGCTGCAAGGTGAGCTGGGCACGGGTTTGCTCCCCGATCGAGCACGGTGGCCTTGGCATCCTCGATCTGCCCAAGTTCAGCCGTGCCCTCCGCCTACGATGGCTCTGGCATGCATGGAAAAGCTCGGAGCGCCCTTGGGCAGGAACAGAGCTGCCATGCGATGCCTCCCATCATGCCCTTTTTAGTGCGGCCACAGCGGTGACTATTGGCAATGGCAAGATGGCTAGCTTCTGGCACTCGGCTTGGATCGATGCGTCTCCGCTGAAGCTCCTCCACCCCAACCTCTTCAAACACTCCAGAAGAAAGAACAGATCGGTGGCGCAGGCGCTACTCGAAGACCGCTGGGTTTCTGACCTGGCGCACGGCAACGCCGGCTCTTTAGCACAGGATGTGCTCGCTTTGAACCGCCGGTTGCAATCGTACCACCTTCAGGAAGACAGCCAAGACCAGATCGCCTGGAAGATAGAAGCATCCGGGCAGTACACTGCGCACTCAGCCTACCGTGCCTAGTTCCAGGGCTCTGTGCAGACTCAATTTCGCGAGCTGATCTGGAGCACCCGTGCGCCTGCAAAGCTCAAGATCTTCGCCTGGCTGCTACACCAAAACCGGCTCTGGTGCAATGATAGGTTGCAGCGGCGAGGATGGCCAAACAACTATTTCTGTCAGCTATGCCTCCGCAAACTGGAAAGCTCCGAGCATTTGTTCTGGCATTGCCCCCTCGCGAAGGAAACCTGGAATTCAATTGCAACATGGACGTGCTGCCGCGCGCTAAGACAAGAATCATGGATCGGCAACACAAGCTCCCTGGACAGGTTCAAAGCTATGTCAGATACAACGCCGCCTGCCCACAGGAAAGCGATCAAGTCTCTTGCAATGCTTGCCCTTTGGCAGATATGGCAGGAGAGGAACCACTGCACATTTTAGGACAAAAGAGGCCAAGGTGGAAGACATTCTCAGCGAGATCAGGAGAGGGCTAAGCCTCTGGCAACAAGCCGGCATCAAGTCAGTTCAGAGCCCCTTCGGGGACCGTCGGGAGAGTAGGCTAGCGGCTTGTGCCTGGGGGCACTATGTTCTTTTCTGACATTCTTCTTCTTACTATCCTTGATCTTCGGATCTCCACCTTTATCGCTTTGTCATCTGCTCCCTGCTTATGATCAATGAAACACCAGCCTTTGCTGGTCCTTAAAAAAACAAGACTCCTCCAATAAACTTTCTGGTCACGTGACACAAACGCCAGTTTAACCCGCGGAGCTGAGCACATACATTTCAGTAGCTTGGATGCACCGTGTCCTGTCGTGCCTAGCCCTAGCGTAGCGATCTTCGGGGATCAAAAGTGGTTGGGTTTAGTGCGATGTGATCCATCAGGGGATGTTCTCAACACACACACACATTCTCCGCGCACTCGAGAGGGCCTAGGCCCTTCCTTGATAAACGGCACGCCACACGATCTTCTCCACCGACCAAGGCATAGATCATATCATACACTGATCCAAAGTTATCTCACGGATACCAATCACATTCGGGCAGTGGGCGTAGGTACGCGTGGCGTGCGATGCGCCTCTCTTGTCTTCAGAAGCTTCTGATGCAGCGCCACCGCCCAACCGTGAAGCTCCGCTCGCAAGCACTACATAACTGACAAAGGAATCATATCTCCCGTCATGACGTGCAAAGCACTGAAGCCGCGACGTACAACTCAGTTTACCTCCGCGGAGGGCACAGTTCTGTAATAACTCGTGTGATTGTTACCATGCTTACGGTCAGGGGCGACGGTAGGGGTATTCTTGAATCTTCATATGAATACCCATGATTTTTACAAAACAGTGTTGATTTTGATAAAACAATGATCATTTTCGCAAAATAACAATGACTTTGGCAAAATAAATACACATGAATACTCGGTTGCAAATTCCTGAAGCCGTCACTGCTTACGGTCTAAGCAGAAACGAGCACCGACGCTTCTGCACTTGCTACGTGGAAAGAACTGAAGACGGTTTCGAGATGAATTGATCTTAAGAAGGCACCAAACTACTCTACACACACAACAATGATGCTTGGTTCACAAGGTTCGATTTAAAACTTCTGATGTACTCCTTCCGTAAAGTAGTGACCTAAACGCTTTTATATTAGTTTACAAAGGGAGTACTATGGGTGTGTTCAATTGGGGGACCAACTGTCATGGAATGAAATGGTTCCATTCCAGAGGAACGGGTCCGTTTCATTCCTGTCTTTGGTAGGAGCAAAAGAGTAGAACGGGTCGGTTCTGTTCCGGTGTTTGGTTGGAAGCACGTAATAAAAAATGGAATGACCTAAAATTTAAAATTTCGACAGCATTTTGTTTGTAATTTGATTAAAAACAACATAACAATTGATATTGACAAGTTTATAACACATGAATGACAACTCATAATATAATTTTCAACAAGGTGCACATACAACCATACAGTTCACAAACAAAATTCCCAAAAACATCAAAGTGCAACAGTCATACATGTCAAGTTCACCTTGACAACCACATATGTCAAGTTCACATACGCAATCTCCAAAAGCAGCCAAAGTGTACATAGTAATGTGTCAAGTTCACATAATTGTCAAGCATACAACCATATCGAATTTAGAAGTTCTTCTTCACAATTACTGCCATTGCAGCTAGTGCAACAAAAACAACAGCTCCCCTAACCATCTTTTTTCTTTTGTTCATCTTCATGACCATCTACAAGTTACCAATGATGCTTACATCAACATATATATTGCAAACATACACTGGACAACAAATAAACATGAACACTAGCTGCATATACAAGGGGGGGGGGGATTATTCTACCTTCACAGTTCGAGTCCGGCCATCGAGCACCCGCTGCTTGGAGTCCTTCCGTCGAGCTGCTGCAAAACGATAGAGAAACAGAGGTTATCAGGCATCCGGAAGGGAGGAAACTGCCGATGGGGCTAAAGCCACGGGCCACATCCGAGGTATTACCCCCCACCTCTCTGGGGGCTCGGGATTCTCCATCCTCCAGTATGCTGACGACACGATCATCATGGTCGAAGGCTCGGAGATGGACATCACCAACCTCAAGTTCCTCCTTCTTTGCTTCCAACAGATGTCGGGCCTCAAGATCAACTTCGATAAGAGCGATGTTATGGTGATGGGATATTCCCCCGCTGAGTCTGTGGCCATTGCCAACAGACTTAATTGCCGCCTGGGCTCTTTCCCCACTACCTACCTTGGGACGCCCATTAGTGACTCGCGCCTCTGTGTCGCAGACCTATGCCCCTCCGTGACCAAGCTCCAGACCAGATGCGAGCCCTGACAGGGGAGGTGGCTTTCCAAGGCGGCCCGGACTATCCTTATCAACTCCTCCCTCTCCAGCCTCCTCTTGTTTCTTATGAGTTTCTACAGCCTCCATGAATCTCTCCATAACGAGATCGCCAAAATCCAGTCCCGATTCTTCTGGGCTGGCGAGCATGGCAAGCAGAAGTATCACATGGTCAGCTGGCCTGACATCTGCAAGCCCAGGGAGCAGGGTGGATTGGGCATCATGTGCTCTAAATGGATGAATATTGCCCTTCTATCCCGGTGGCTGTGGCGTATCACGCAGGGTCATGGTGGCCTCTGGCTGGACATTATCCGGAATAAGTACCTGCGTGGTCAACCCCTTGCCTTCTGCCAGAAATCGGGAGGTTCTCAGTTCTGGCAGTCCCTCGTCCAGCTTCTTCCGGTGCTCCGCATTGGTACCTCTATCTCGGTGGGGTCCCGCCTCTCGACGCTCTTCTGGTTTGATCGTTGGGCCGGCGACTCTCCCTTTGCGGCCCGCTTCCCCACCCTCTTCTCTATCGCTGTCGTCCCCATGATCTCTGTTGATAGGGCCCTTCTTGACTTAGGGCGCCTCGCTTTCCGTCGGCCATTTGGGCCGGCGGAATCCGCCGCCTGGCATGAGTTGCTTGACTGCGTTGCTCTGCATGAGTCGGTGGTGGATGGGGATCAGGATCTTGTGCGCTGGCACCTGGAGCCGTCGAGCCAGTTCTCTACCAAATCGCTATACTTGGCCATTGCCCCCTCCTCCGCTCCCCTCCCCCTATCGATGGTATGGTCCGTCCGCGTCCCCCTGAAGATTCGCATCTTCATGTGGCAGTGGATCCGTGGACGGATCCCGTCCGGTGTGGAGGTCCGCAAGCGTAATGGCTCGGGCACTGGTATCTGCCCCCTCTGTGCTGTTCCCGAGGACTCCAACCACATCTTCTTCGCCTGCGTCTCCGCCCGGTTCCTCTGGAGCTGCTTTCGCGAGATTGTCGGTGGGAGTTGGTGCCACACCAATTTCCCGGACTTATTTGCTGAACTCCAATTGTCCCCTTCGTCCTCTCGCCACATTAGGTGGCTCGAGGTTGGGGTCCTTGCCTGGACGCTTTGGACCGTTCGCAATAAGCTAGTGATCCAGCGTACTCCTCTTCATCGCGCTACTCATGCTCTCTACAAATTCTCGGGTTTCTTGCAGCTTCGGCGGCCGCTTAGCCGCCCCCTGGATCGGGACGCCATCTCTGCCTTCATCGCCGATCTCCGCTCGATGGCCGTCCGCCTGTCCCCCCGCCGCCGCCGCCTCCGCCGGAGCCTGACTAGATCGCCTGCACTGGGCATGCTTTGTTTTTTCTCTTTCTTCTGGGCTTGTTGAGCTGTGCCCTCAGCAGAACCTTAATACTTTGTTGTGGTACTTGGGTGGTGTGTGTGTGTGTGGACCTGTTGTGGTTGTATGTCTTGTGGCGGTTTGCTTTATTTATAAAGCGGGGCGAAAGCCTTTTTCGGCAAACTGCCGATGGGGATAGGAAACGACCGTCATGGATGGGAGGAACCGGCCGCCATGGAGAGGAGGACCCTGTCGCGGCCGGGAAGAGGAGGAACGGGCGGCCAGGGATGGGACGAACTGGCGCCGGCCAACTGGGAAGGGAGGGCCGCTGCAGCTCAGATCCATGGAGTGGGGAAGGAGGGGAGAGGAGGGGGAGGGGGAGGGAGCCGCCGGCCGACGGGGAGAGAGGACCGGCGGCGCTGCCCAGATCCATGGGGAAGGGAGGAGGGGGAGGAAGGGGAGGGAGGCGGCGCACCTGCGGGGCTGAGGACGAGTGCGAGGGAGGCAGCGGTTCCGCGTGGTCCGACCGTTTTCGAGGTATGACTTCGTTCCGCATCTGGGCGGAATATTCGCTCGAGGGGAACCAGTGCGTGCCCGTCCCAATTTTAACTGAACGCGAGAACGGGGGCTAGGGGCGGGTCGGACCCGTGCCATTCCAGGCCGTCCCTTCAACTGAACACACCCTATATGTTTGCAACCAATTTTTTTTTTGTCTGACAGAAGATAATGGGATAACTTGTGATGAATTAAAAGGTCGAGCTGGCGAGCCAGCAAAGCATGCCACTTTGCACGTCCAGATTTTTTGCTTGTCGCTTGGTCTGAAATGGTACGAAGCTACCACACGAGTGAATCCAGGATAAAGTCAGAGAGAACAACGAAGATGAAAGAAGCGATAATTCAGAGTCTGGACTAGTAAGAGTACTGAATACGTATGGGCTGAGACCTTTTTCTGGTATGCGTTCATTTTGTTGACATTACATGCAAACAGAAGGAAAACAACGGTGCCAAAATGGCAAAATGTATTCCAAATGGAAGGCTCCGATCATATTCCGATGGCCATTCTTCTTCTCACCAACGACCAACATCAAGTACTGGTACTGTTAACAGCACCTGCACTAATCCACTGACAAATGGCGAAATTTGACTTGCCTGCACAAAACCACTGACAAATGGCGAGATTTGACTTGCCTTGGTGCTTCTAGAACCTCACGTGTAAAAGGAAAAAACACACACACACGCTAAGACTTGTCAGGGGCTGCATCTTCTTCTAATCGCATCACTGTGTCCCCTTCAAATGCCATCTTTTTAAGCAGCATGTACATCAGACATGTGAAATGTCAATCTGTTCATCTTTCAGCCTAGAAAGTGTCAGTCCGACAAGTGACAGCGACTCTACAAACCATTCCAAATTTCAGCGCAAAAAGAAAGTAACAGTTAGATAGATGCAAGAACATCTCATTGGTCGTGTATTTAGATGAACAAATCAAAACTACATGCATTACATTACATGGGGTGACTAAAATTCAAGTGTGCACTGGCGCCAAATTCGCCTTATAGAAGCTTTTCCTCCTGAAGAGATCCCCGAACTTGCGAAGGATCGGCCGCTTCTTCTTGCCGTTCATGGAGTGCTCCATGCCCACGTAGTGGCTCTCGTCGATGTGGTCGAACTCGTCGTCGTCGTAGTCGTCCATGGCCGCGTCCGCCGCCGCGGACTTGAGGTCTGCCATGTTGCTGAGCGACGCGAACATCCGGTCCTTGGGGTTCAGGCTCCCCATCCTCGCCGACTGCGAGTAGCCCACGCCCTTGAACTTGCCCGGCTCGCCGATCGAGTAGCTCCGCCCGCTCGGCGTCCTGGGCTTCTCCGCCATCCAGCGCCGCGACGCCGTCTCCGGCGTCCCCTTGGCGCTGGCGACGAGGCGCCCGTTCGGCAGGTGCTGCTGGTCGAAGCCGCACTCCGGCGCCACGGGCGCGGTCGTGGCCGCCGACACGGGGGTGCTGCACGCCGTCGTCGTCGTGGCGGCGAGCAGGCTGTTGAGCTCCTTGAGGCTGCCCTGCGCGGCGGCCTCGCTGACCTTGATGCACTCGTACTCCTGCCGGAGGCTCTGCAGCGCGCTCTCCTTCTCGGCGACGACGTCGTTGAGCCGCGCGTTCTCGACCCGGGCGAGCTCCAGCGACTCCTTGACGATGTTGGCCTCGCCGACGGCCTGCTTGAGGATGTCGCGGAGCCGGGCGTTCTCGTCGCGGATCACGCGCTGCGACTCCACCAGCTTGGTGTTCTCCTGCCGGGCCAGGTTCACCTCCTCCTCGGCCGCGCGCACGCACTCGAGGAACACGCGCTCCTTGTCGCCCCACGCGGCCGCCGACTCCTCGGCCTCGAGCCTGCACCGGTGCTGCTCCCGCAGCCTCGTCTCGGCGGCGGCCAGCTCCCCGCGCAGCCGCGCGGCCTCGGCATTGGCGGCCTCCAGCTCCGCCTGCGTGTCGGAGAGCCAGCGCTTGACCTGCTTGGCCTCCATGGTGACGTCGGAGAGCGCGAGGGACAGGTCGTCCAGCGCCTTCCGGCTCCTCTCCTCCCCCTGCATGGCCGTCCGGAGGTCGGTGCGCAGGGCCCTGATCTCCTCGTCCGCGCCGCCGAACATGAGGTCCTTGACGCTCCGCTGGTCCATGACGCCGCGCCGGGCCTCGAGGCTCCGGTTGCTCTGCTGCAGCGTGGCCATCTCCAGCTTGGCCTCCTCGAGGCTGATCTTGGTCTGCTCCAGCTGCTTCGTCTGGTATATGAGCGACTCGAGCATCTTGCGCTCCGACTCCTTGGCCCTCTCCACCTCCCGCTCCAGAAGCTGCACCTTCTCCGCGCCGCCATCCCTCCTCCTGAGCTCGTCGAGCTCCCGCACCGCCCGCGCCTTGTCTTCCCGCTCCGTCCTCAGCTCCTCCTCAAGCTGCACCACCCGATCCTTCTCACCCCGCTCCTTCTTGAGCTCTTCCTCCAGCTGCGCCACCCGCTGCTGCGCCGGCGTGGGCGTCGGCATCGCGCCTCCGCCGCCGGTGACGCCGCGACGTTTCTGCCGGACGGACAGTAGTAAACCAAGAACCACCGTTAAAACAGAGCACAAATAAAGCTGGCGATCGGCAAATGCTTCGAAGGTAACGCAAGGGAGAAATGAATTGGCGACAGCCGGTACGTACCTCCGGGGAGGGGGGCGCCTTGGAGGCGCCGGCGGTGGAGCGGCTGCGGTGGAACCGAGGGGACGGCTTGGGGGTGGAGGAGAGTGTAACGGACGAGGACGCCCTGAGCCCCGCCTCGAAGGACCCGGATCTGCACGGCGGAGAATCCCAGCTCAGCTCATGGAAACCGAATCGCGCAACTTACTAATATACACTATTGTAGTCAAACAGTAGTAAAAGAAGAGAGAGAGCCGCGCAAAAGAAGGATCTTATTGAGGCGGCGAGGGCGCGCATGGCCGCCGAGTGGAGTGGCCAGCGGTGCGGTGCTCACCTCGGCCTGGAGGAGAGCATCCCGGGCGGGCACGCGGGCGGCGCGGGGGCCGAGGGAAAAGAATTGGCGTGGCAGTGGCCGTGGCCGTGGCAGTGGCAGGGGAACCGAATTTTAGAAGAAGGCCCGGTGCAACATGGGCGCGATTAATAGTCGTAGGAGTACTTGCAGTTTGGATTAGGGGAGGATTGAGGTCATGGGTTAACAACGGAAATAGAGTGAGTTCTTGGAGTTGTACTAGTATATTGCTCTGCACCGTCGATTGGGAGGCTCTTGTCGGATTAGTTTAGTCGTAGGGCGCGGGCGAGGCCGCAAATGGCGGTCGTGGGTCGTGGGGCGGGGCGTGGGGGCAGGCCGGCGCCGGGGCGAGGAGTGGTCAACCCGCGGAAGTTTTCTTCTTGGTGTGTGTGGCCTGATTGGTGGGGTTTTTGGCTGGGTTTGAATTGATCGCATCGGACCACTGCGGTGACAGTGGCATGCCCGGGTGCGTGCCGACCGGCGCGTGGAGTAGTGGGGATTGTTGCACGAAGCATCGTGCATGGGTGCGGGTTGTTCGGGTCCTGACTCGTAAGTTTCTGCTGACTGACTGACTGACTGACTGACTGACTGGGTTGATTCGGTGGGGGCCGTGGGAAAATTCTGGTCTCACCTGAGGCGAGAGCCGCGTCTTGTTTGCTCGCTCCAGAGGTGGGATTTGGTGGGTCAGTCAGTCAGGTGCATAACGAAATCGGCATGTTGTGTTGATCACTGCGTGAACGGCGCCCGAATGGCCACAGGTGGAAAGAAACGACGCGTGTTGTGTTGATCCCCTCGTTAATTGCGAGCGATCAAATCATAACGAAATCGGCATGTCATGGTGTCAGCAGTTAACACTGCATAACCACGTACTACTACGTACTTGTAAGCCGTTTACGTCTTTCCACTTTTACATTGCCAGTAAAACCTTGGCTAAAAAACATGTGTCAGTGCATGCGAGGATTCTCCACGCGTGGAAATTCCAGATCCACGGCACCGGAAGTCCTGGGTTCCTCGACCTGAACGTTTCATTTTCACAACGGTTATACTACTACGTATACATGTTAGATGAGGCTCAGTTGACCCGCGATAGAGAAATAGAAGAGCATCCATGTGATTCTCGGAACCACAAGCCAACAATTTAGGTGTCAGTGTCAGAAGTAGACCTAGTTAAATACTCCCTCTGTCCCATAATATAAGAACATATTTTACACTAGTGTAATGTTGAAAACACTATTATATTATGGGACGGAGGGAGTAGATTCATCGAGATCATAGCTTGCTCCTCAAACATGGCCATCTCTTGAATATGATCGACTATCTCATGTTGAGCTTGTCCTTCTTTCTTGAAGAAAATAGACCTTATATTTAGGCAGAAGATATGCAGTCGTCCATCCTACGTCTTAAAAAAAGTATCGTTGATTTAGTAAAAAATTGTACTAAATCAATGACACTTATTTTAAGATGTACTACTATTACAATTTACACTAAATCAACGACACTTATTTTGAAATGGAGTGAGTACTATTATAAATCAACACGAAAGTTTAAACTTGCCAGCCACCCCTTTTCGATTTGAACTTGTCAGCCAACTCGCCTTGCTATGATAATTCCTCGTACCATCTTTTTAGCAGATTCCTCCTACCATGTTGGTCAGCCTGCGATCACCGTATATGAGAGCATCTCCAACAACTGTGCCACGCGCGGCGCGCTAATTTTTTTTTTGCAACGCGCTGATCGCCTATTTTTGCGCGACACGGAGCGCTTGCTCCAATGGCCGCTGCAAAGTCTAGCGCGTGCGAGCCGCTCCAGCAGCCGCTGCAAAAAACCTGCGCGCTCTTGTACAAACAACATATACACTACAAACACAACCAAAAAAATCAAACACAAACAAAATAAATCAACAATAAATGATTTAATTTCATTATTACAACTCAAACAAATAGATCATCTTCCAATACAATAAATAGTTCAACAATGAGATCCTTTTGAAAATCATGATGCTCTTGGCGGCCATTCCATGCCACCACTCCTCAATGAGATCCTTCTGAAAATCAGCATGCGTTTCGGCACGTCGAATGGCATGATAGGAGGCAACAAAACGGACCACCCTAGCAGCCGTCCGCCGCACTCGTACCGGATGTCTCAAGAGCTCATACTGAGAGTAGTCTAAATTTTGGCCATGCTCATTCTCGATGATCATGTTGTGCATGATCACACAAACGTGCATGATGTACCAAAGCATCTTTTGATCCAAAAATCTAGCCGGTCCTCTCACAATAGCAAATTGGGCTTGCAATATCCAGAAAACTCTCTCACATCTTTTCTAGCCGCCGCCTGAGCATTGTGAAAATCAAGATTTTCCTTACCTTCCGATTTTTTCAACGGCTTCACAAATGTTTGCCACTTTGGATAAATGCCATTCGCAAGATAGTAGTCATAGATCCAAGTCTCTTGATGGGCCACCACTTCAAGGATTATAGTGGAACCCTTTTTTGACAGTGAAATTGCCCATGCCATGCCTTAGGACAATTCTTCCAACTCCAATGCATGCTATCTATTGAGCCAAGCATACCTGGGAATCCGCGAGCTTTTTTCATCTCCAATAGCCTTGCGGTGTCTTCAGCATTGGGAGATCTCAAATACTCCTGCCCAAACACTTGCACAGTTCCAACCGCGAAGCGCTTGACACACATGATGACTTGACTCTCACCCATGGCCACCATGGTCAAGTGATCATTAACTAGATCAACGTGGATACCGTATGCCAACATACGCAAAGCGGCTGTCACCTTTTGAAAGGTGCTATGCCTGAGCTCTCCGACGACATTCCTCCTTTGCTGAAAAAAACTGGTCATGTCTCGCTAGTTTCTCTGCAATGCGTCTGAACAACTCGGTGCTCATCCTAAACCGGCGCCGCAAAATAGTGCCTGATCAATCTGTTGTCGGCATCGATCCTATCCCTCCAAATTTTCTGCCAACCCATAACCGAACCACCGTGCTTCAGTTTTTTACTGATGTGCATAGCTAGGATCATTGCAAGATCCTCCTCCTCTTCAGTATCAAATTCTTCTTCCGAAGACTCATATGACGAACTCATCTACAATGTTCAAACTAGGCAACAAAAACCACAAATAACACACACCAAATTCATGTAAAAAATGTGAAGTTGAAAGCAATACATACTTTGCAAGCGTTTTGTCGAACACCTTGTGGGCGTCGAGCGGCAGTGGGCGGCCGGGCGCTGTTCGTCGGAGGAATGGCGCGCGCGAGGAGCGGCGGCGCCCGGAGGGAGAAAGAGGAAGCGGCGGCGGCGGCAGCGCGGGGATAGGCCGGGGAAGCGCCGAAATGGTCGCTGGATAGGCCGGGGTGGTGCGGCGACGGCGCTAGCGCCTGGGTCGGGGTAGGTGGTAGTGGCGAGCGGGCGCTCGAGTGTGCGGCGCGCGGTAGCGGGCGCAATAAATAAACGGCGTGCGATCGTTATTGCGTGTTATTGCGTGTTCGCTGGAGTTTGGTTAGCAATTGCGCGCTAAAATCCATAAATTTACGGCGCGACGCTTATATAGGATGGCTGTTGGAGATGGTCTGACGGAGTTGGCATGTTTAAAAGGCAGCACCCGCGTACCCAGAACTCGTCAACACAAAACTCATCAGATCACCGTATATGAGCTGCAACCAACATGCATCGAGGAGACGGTGAGGTGAGCCATGTTGGCACTTGGCGGCTGAAACTTCCGGCGTCGTCAGCACGGTGTGCAGAGTCAGCGGTTGCTTCCCGAGCCCTGTTCCTGGCTTTAGCGTGTTTGGCGTGGAACTACCCCGTATTTGAACCGGGAACGGCAACCCAAGTGCAGAGACCAAGATCGTGTTTTTCTCGCAGTCGCAGCAAACTGAAGGCTTGAAGCTACCAATCATACGTGCACACGGACGTTTCAGAAACCTGTAGTAGTGGTTCGGCAGTGTCCGGTCTCACGCGCATGGCGTGCTCCTTCAGGTGTTGGACTTGGCCTGCCCCAACCGGACGTCAGACCCCATGGTTCTTTGCATACCGATCGTGTGTTCGTTTGTTTGCAGGTACTGTATCATTAACGTTCCTACGAACCTGTGCACGGGGAAGCAGTACTTGCTGTCGAGAGAACTAGTCAAGAGTTTAAGTCTGTTCTCGAGTTTTTCACCCCAGTGGTAGTAGTAGGACTATTGGGAGTATATTTCCCGTACTGCACTAGTTTTCCATATTTTTAGAATCATTCTGAATTGGTTAATTTTTTGTGGGAATCATTCTGCATTAGTTAATTTTTTGAGGGAATCATTCTGCATTACTCTCTCCGTTCTTAAATATTTGTCTTTTTAGAGATTTCAACAAATGACTACATACGGAGCAAAATGAGTGAATTTTCACTCTAAAATATGTCTATATACATACGTATGTGTTAGTCCATTTGAAATCTCTAAAAAGACAAATATTTAAAAAGGGAAGGAGTAGTTTTTTAGGCAATCATTCTGCATTAGCTTTTCTTTAGCACAATCCACTGAGCTTATTAATTAATGATCACATTTAGACAGTCCGTCGCAATGAGCAACCTCTGAAGATTCAAGTTCATATCCAACGCAATGCCTTCGTGACATGGAATAGCTTCCAGGGGTGCAGGATCTGTGGCTCCCGGTAGCGCTGAAGCACTCAAGTATAAACCTTGGTCATCCCTGCATACCGCAACAGTTGTACCAATTAAGCTAGACCTAGAAATTCCATCGTCCACATTGATTTTGACGATTCCAGCAGCCGGTAATTTCAAGGCCAAAGAGTTACCCACCAGCGTCACATGCGATGTTCGTTTCACTTGCAGTTTTTTCAGCTCATCAAGTTCATAGATATACCGAGCCACAAATTCATGTGTAGCAAAAGGAGTTTGAAAAATACCCTCATAGTGCTCATATGTTGTGGACTCGAACATAAAAAAGAAACATGACATGGAGTTTGGTTCAGTCGTCACCATTTGCTCCATCAAATCCCCATCAACCAACAGGCGTGTCTATGTGCCGCTTATTGCGAGGCGCATGGTTACCTCGCGTACAGGCGCCGGTTGTGGGCCAGCCCAGTAGGACGGGACTCGTCCTGCTGCCAAATATCTTGTATTTCTCCTTTTAATTTTGTTTATATTTTAAATTAACTACATATATATTTTAAGAACTTAAATTTACTTAAGAAACTTTAAAACACGAATTTGAAAAATGTTAACATAGTGTAAAAATATTGTTAGCGCAGTTTTAAAAAATATTGACAACTTAAAAAAATAGTGATAATGAAAAAATGTTCACACATTTCGAAAAACAATTGTGCAATTTTATATATAAAATGTGTATACAATCTAAGAAAATGTTGCTTCATGTATTTTTTTTGTTGCATTAAACAAATGTACATCACATTTGATGGAAAAACTGCCGTGTTTGAAAAATGTTCGTGACTTTAAAAAAACGATATAGCTGTAAAAAAGATGTTCGCGTAGGTTCAATTTTTTTTGTTTTTAATAAGAAAATGTAAGAAGATATTCATGTGTTTTCAAAAATTGCCCGTGATTTTTTTACAATGTAAAAACATGTTCACGTAGCTTTTAAAAAAAATACTGTCATTTTAAAATGTACAACCTATATTTGGAAAAAAGTGTTACCATGTATTAAAAAGTGTTCAAAACTTGTATTTTTTTATATGAAATGTGCATCGCGTATAATAAAAATGTCTGGCGTTTATCAGAAAAATATATCACGTGTGCTCCAAAAATGTTCATTGTGTACTGAGAAAAGAAATTAGACATGTTTTTGAAAACTGAAACAAATAAACCCGACAAAGAAACTGAAAGAAAACCGAAGAAAACGAAGAAAACCAAAAAGGAAACAAGGAAAGCCATAGTATAGCAGAGAAAGAAAAAAACATTGACAAAACAAAGAAACCAAGGTAAAAAAATGATGAAACAAGTGAGAAAAAATCAGAGCGATTGAACCCTAGAGCGGTCGCTACAAGCCGGAACGAAGCGGACCTACACGCACAGCGAGCACCCGCGCTAAAATGGGGCAGCCCGCTATTGTCGCCCGTAGGCAATTCGTATTAGGAATCATGTTTTTTTTTCTGTCGAAACAACACACTTTATTTATTCATGGAAGTTTAAAGGAATACAAAGGTTACTAAGAGGGTTAGAGAGCCAAAGATGACGTCCCATTCCCAAGCTAGTAGCCATTCTTGCAATATTATGAGCGGCTCTCAACCCTTTTGTGACTCTCAGACAGTCGGTGGCGATGAAGATCTTGTGCAAAGCCAAATCTTCTGCCAGAGCTTAAGCTTCCCTACACGCATAAGCTTCGAGAGTTTCTGGATCAAGTGCAGCCTCATATACCACAGCCGATGCTCCAAGGAATATGCCATGGTCATCACTGCATATGACCCCCACCGCACCTTGGTTTGCTGTCTTGGCCATAGAAGCATCAACATTTAATTTAGCGAAGCCTGTAGGTGGGGGCTTCCAGGCTGCTGGTGACATGGTGCTAGCTGAAGGGTTGTGGCTGCAAGCAAGTGCATTTGAGCCACGAACTTCATCAAGGTACCTGCAAATAAAATAGGTGAGTTGAGAGGGGACTCTGAAACTCCTCTTCGTGGATCGCTTTTCTCCTTGCCCACCAGATTATCCATAGGGTGACAAGGACCTTGACAAGTTGTTCGTGCTTGAGTGTATTGACCAAATTAAAAAGCCATAGCTTTGCATTGGGAGTTTCTTCACCAACCAGTGGAATGATAACACCATATTCCGTGAAAGACCAAACCAGTCTCGCTGAAGGAAATATGCCCTAGAGGCAATAATAAAGTTGTTATTTTATATTTCCTTATTTCATGATAAATGTTTATTATTCATGCTAGAATTGTATTGACCGGAAACTTGATACATGTGTGGATACATAGACAAAACACCGTGTCCCTAGTAAGCCTCTACTAGACTAGCTCGTTGATCAAAGATGGTTAAGTTTCCTAACCATAGACATGTATTGTAATTTGATGAACGAGATCACATCATTGGGAGAATGACGTGATGGACAAGACCCATCCGTTAGCTTAGCATAATGATCGTTCAATTTTATTGCTATTGCTTTCTTCATGTCAAATACATATTCCTTCGACTATGAGATTATGCAACTCTCGAATACCGGAGGAATGCCTTTTGTGCTATCTAACGTCACAACGTAACTGGGTGATTTTAAAGGTGCTCTACAGGTATCTCCAAAGATGTTTGTTGAGTTGGCATAGATCAAGATTATGATTTGTCACTCCGAGTATCGGAGAGGTATCTCTGGGCCCTCTCGGTAATACACATCATAAGAAGCCTTGCAAGCAAAGTGACTAATGAGTTAGTTGCAGGATAATGTATTACGGAACAAGTAAAGAGACTTGCCGATAACGAGATTGAACTAGGTATGAAGATATCAATGATTGAATCTCGGACAAGTAACATACCGATGACAAAGGGAATAACGTATGTTGTCATAACAGTTCGACCGATAAAGATCTTCGTAGAATATGTGGGAGCCAATATGAGCATCCAGGTTCCGCTATCTTTTATTGACCAGAGATGTGTCTTGGTCATGTCTACATAGTTCTCGAACCCATAAGGTCCGCACGCTTAACGTTCGTTGACGATATAATATTATATGAGTTATGTATGTTGGTGACCGAATGTTGTTCGGAGTCCCGGATAAGATCACAGACATGACGAGGAGCTTCAGAATGGTCCCGAGCTAAAGATTGATATATGTGATAACAGTGTTTGGTGTCCGGAAGGGTTCCGGAATTCACCGGAAGGGGTTCCGGATGTTTCCCGAAATTTTTGGGTATGAGAACACTTTATTTGGGCCAAAGGGGAAAGCCCACAAGGTCCAGGGGCCAGACATCGGGGTACCTGGCGTCTGGGTCCAGACGCCGGGAACCATGGCGTCTGGTCCTGGAGTCTGAGAAGGACTCTTGCCTTTTGGGTAAAACTGACTTTGAGGAGGCTTTTACTCCAAGTTTCGACCCCAAGGCTCAACATATAAATAGAGGGGCAGTGCTAGCACCCAAGACACATCAAGGTTCACCAAGCCATGTGCCAGCAACCCTGTCCCCTCTAGTTTATCCTCCATCTAGTTTCTGTAGTGCTTGGCGAAGCCCTGCGGAGATTATTCTTTGATATGTCTCCATCGTATCTATAATTTTTGATTGTTTCATGCCAATATTATACAAGTTTTACATACTTTTGGCAACTTTTTATATGATTTGTTTGGACTAACTTACTTATCTAGTGCCTAGTGCCAATTACTGTTTGTTGCCTGCTTTTGTATCGCAGAAAATCCCTATCAAACAAAGTCCAAACGTGATGCAACTCCACGGAGAATTATTTTGAGATGTTTGTGATTTTTGGGAGTTGGAATCACCGCAAACGGAGGCCCGTGGTGGGCACAACCCACCAGGGCGCGCCAGAGGAGCCAAGCGTGGCGTGGTGGGTTGTGCCCACCTCATACATCGGTTGGAGATGTACCTCGGGCGCAAGGAAGCTTATATCAGGAAAAAAATTGTGTAAAACGATCAGCGCAATTAGAGTTATGGATCTTCGGGAACATAATAAATGGTTTTCAGCCAGATCTGGGGAGCGCGAAACAGAAGAGAAAAGAGAGGGAGATCCAATCTCGGAGGGGCTCCCGCCCCTCTGCCGCCATGGAGACCAAGGACCAGAGGGGGAACTCCCCTCCCATCTAGGGGGAAGACCAAGGAAGAAGAAGAAGGAGGGGGGCTCTCTCCCCCTCGCTTCCGATGGCGCTGGAGTGCCGTTGGGGCAAGGACCGTGACGGCGATCTACATCAACAATCTTGCTACTATCAACACCAATGCTCTCTCCCTCTATGCAACGGTGTAACACCTCTTCCCCCCCGCTTTAATCTGTACTTAAACATGGTGCTCAACTCCATATATTATTTCCCAATGATCTATGGTTATCCTATGATGTTTGAGTAGATCCGTTTTGTCCTATGGGTTAATCATGATCTTGGTTGGTATGATTGTATATTTTATTTATGGTGCTGTCCTACGGTGCCCTCCATCTCATGCAAACGTGAGGGCCCCCCGCTGTAGGGTGTTGCAATATGTTCATGGTTCACTTACGGTGGGTTGCGGGAGTGACAGAAACTTAAACCCGAGTAGGTGGGGTATGACGTATGGGAGTAAAGAGGACTTGATACTTAATGCTATGGTTGGGTTTCACGACCTTAATGATCTTTAGTAGTTGCGGATGCTTGCTAGAGTTCCAATCATAAGTGCATATGATCCAAGTAGAGAAAGTATTTTAGCTCATGCCTCTCCCTCATATAAAATTACAAGAATGATTACCGGTACTTGTAATCGATTGCCTAGGGACAAATGACTTTCTTGTTTATAAAAGCTATCTACTTTTATTACCTTGCAATTTATTCTTAGTTTTATTCTTGCAAAGTACTCGTAGTTTTATTCTCGCAAAATAGTTTCATACTTGTTTTAGGTAAAGCAAACATCAAGCGTGCGTAGATTTGTATCGATGGTCGATAGAACTTGAGGGAATATTTGTTCTACCTTTATCTCCTCGTTGGGTTCGACACTCTTACTTATCGAAAGAGGCTACACTTGATCCTCTATACTTGTGGGTTATCAAGACCTTTTTCTAGCACCGTTGCCGGGAAGCAATATCGTGGGGTGAATATTCTCATGTGTGCTTGTTTGCTTTATCACTAAGTAGTTTTCATTTCCTGTTCTAAGTTGTTCTCTATCTTTAGTTATGGATATGGAACACAAAACATAAAAAAATAGTTGTACTTGCTACTCATGGAGATGGGGAATCTCCTAAAATCCTCGATGCTCGTTATATAAAAGATATTATGCACTACTTTGATATTCCTGAGAAAACCCCATTCAACTATATAATGGGAGTAACATTGGATCAACGTGAATACTTTAGGGATTATCGCTTGACAAAAAAGGGAAACTTTTATGGGATCAAATTTATATGTTGCATTGGTATGCTCGGGATTTATGCTTGAGATATGATTATACTTGTTGCTCTAGGATGAATGCTCCACACCTTCCATTTTCATGTGATTTTAATGATAATGAAACCTTGGCTTCTTATGCTAGAGGTATATATGATTATTATGATGTGGCGCGAATAGAAGAATTTGTTGCTTTTAAGGGTGCTTATGAAATTGAATCTTTGTTTGAAAAGTTTGAAGGTTTTGATGATGATGTTTATAGGCCTGAAAATTTTGCCATCCTTAAATATTGCTATGATAATTATAAATTCAATTCTGATATTGATGCATTTATTGAGAAAGTCTCCGCTATCCAAGAAGAAACTAATATTTTGCAGGAGTCTATGGAAGAAGGAATTGATGAAACTGTGAGCTCATCGGATGAAAAAGATGACGAGGAGAGCGAAGAACAAGAGGAGGAAGAACGGATTAGCTACCCGTTCCTGCCTTATAATGAGAGTAACCCTCCAACTCATACACTATTTAATGCCCCTTCGTTCTTACCGAAGGACGAATGCTATGATAATTGCTATGATCTCGTTGATTCATTTGAAATATCCCTTTTTGATGAACTTGATGCTTGTTATGCTGTGGCCAAGATGCCAATATGAATTATGCTTATGGAGATGAACTTACTATAGTTCCTTATGTTAAGAATGAAATTGTTGCTATTGCACCACACATGATAGTCCTATTATCTTTTTGAATTCTCCAAACTACACTATATCGGAGAAGTTTGCTCTTATTAAGAATTATGTTGATGGGTTGCATTTTACCGTTGCACATGATGATTTTGATGAATGTAATATGCATGTGCTTGCTGCTCCTACTTGCAATTATTATGATAGAGGAACTACATCTCTGCCTCTTTATGTTTCCAACACGATAAAATTGCAAAAAACTACTTATGCTATGTATTGACTTTTACTTGATGTTCATGAATTGTTCTTGTATGACATGCCAATGCATAGGAAGAGAGTTAGAATTCTTCATTGCTTGATATATGTTTCTTTGTGCTCACTACTAAATGCCAAATCATTGTTAATTAAAATTGGCTTTGATATACCTTGGGATCCGGGTGGATCCATTACTTGAGCACTTTATGCCTAGCTTAATGGCTTTAAAGAAAGCGCTACCAGGGAGACAACCCGGAAGTTTTAGAGAGTCATTTATTTCTGTTGAGTGCTTTTATAAAGTTAAAACTTCACTAAAATAAAAGTGAAAGTGAGAGGGACGAGCATTGTGAAAGTGAGAGCTAGTCTTGAACTTTGTTCATGCCCATGGAAACTTTGTGAATCTCAAATTACAGAAACTTTTTAACAAAAATAATTACCCCCTTGTACAATTCCATTGTATTATAAAAATAATGTGCCAAGATTTTCCTTTAGGATGGGTAGATTGCTTGTTGGTTTGTGCGGTGCAAAACAAAAACTTTGGTTGTAGTGCACGATTTTACATTTTTTACTGGAAGATCAAATGGTTCTGAAACTTTTTGAACTGTCTTTCTACACAAAATGTTTTTTTCCTAATTTTCTCAGAATTTTTAGAGTTACAGAAGTATGGTGGATGTTCAAATCTTTACAGACTGTCCTCTTTTCACAGATTGCTGTTATAGCTTCATTATTTGCGTATGTTTGAATTCTTGTTGAAGCCTCCTGACTTTCGGCCATAGAATTGTGATTGCATACAGTGGATAATGTTTGTTTATAATTATACAATAATATTGCAGCAGTACATTATGATATTTCATTGCCATTTTCACTAACCCCGCCACTAAAAGTTTATTTAAGTTTTGTGTGGATTATGTGTTCGAAGATCGAGGAGGTCTCGATATGAGGAGAAGGAGGAGAGGAAAGAGCTCAAGCTTGGGGATGCCCAAGGCAGCCCAAGTAAATATTCAAGGAGACTCAAGCGTCTAAGCTTGGGGATGCCCCGTAAGGCATCCCATCTTTCTTCAACAAGTATCAGTATGTTTTTGGATTCGTTTCGTTCATATGATATGTGCAAATATTGGAGCATCTTTTGCATTTAGTTTTCACTTTGCTTTTATGCACCATGCTGGTATGAGATAGTCCATGGTTGATTTATAGAATGCTCATTGCACTTCACTTATATCTTTTGAGTATGGCGTTATAGAATGCTTCATGTGCTTCACTTAAATCATTTGAATTTTGGATTGCCTGTTTCTCTTCACATAGAAAATCAATGTTCGTAGAATGCTCTTTTGCTCCACTTATATTTGTTAGAGCATGGTCTTTTGTAGAAAGAATTGAACTGTCATGCTTCACTTATATCTATTTAGAGAGTCAACAGGAATTGATCAATTGCATGGTTAGTCATAAAATCCTACATAAAACTTATGGATCACTGGATATGATATGTTTGATTCCTTGCAATAGTTTTGTGATATAGAGATGATAAATATGTGGGAAGTACTAGTAAACGGTTGTGGTTAAGTAAGAATATTGGTGTTAAGGTTTGTGATTCTCGAAGCATGCACGTATAGTCTCTCGTTATGCTATGAAAGTTGGAGCGCACTTTATCCTTGATTATCTTCCTTATGAGTGGCGGTCAGGGACGAGCGATGGTCTTTTCCTACCAATATATCCCCCTAGGGGCATGCGTAGTAATACTTTGCTTCGAGGGCTAATAAACTTTTGCAATAAGTATATGAGTTCTTTATGACTAATGTGAGTCCATGGATTATACGCACTCTTACCTTTCCGCAATTTGCTAGCCTCTACGGTACCGTGCATTGCCCTTTCTCACCTCGAGACATGGTGCAAACTTCGCCGGTGCATCCAAACCCCGTGATATGACACGCTCTATCACACATAAGCCTTATTATATCTTCCTCAAAACAGCCACCATACCTACCTATTATGGTTTTTCCATGGCCACTCCGAGATATATTGCCATGCAACTTCCATCGCTTCCGTTTGATGACTTGAGCATTCATTGTCATATTGCTTTGCATGATCATGTAGCTGACATAGTAGTTGTGGCTCAGCCACCGTGCATCATTTTTCATACATGTTACGCTAGATCATCTGTCAGAGGCATTCATATAGAGTCATATTTTGTTATAGGTATCGATTTGCAATTTTTATTCCTTTTGAGTTATAAGTAAATAGAAGTGTGATGATCATCATTTTTAGAACAGTGCCCTAGTGAGGAAAGGATGATGGAGACTATGATTCCCCCACAAGTCGGGATGAGACTTCGGACAATGAGAGAAAAAAAGAAAAAAAGGAAGATAATAAAAGAGAAAATAATAATAATAAAAAATAAACAAAGAGAGAAGGGGCATTGTTCGTATCCTTACCACACTTGTGCTTCAAAGTAGCACCATGTTTTCATATGGAGAGTCTCATATGTTGTCACTTTTGTATACTAGTGGGAATATTTCATTATAGGATTAGATGCACACCCACTAAGTTTTCATATGGAGCTTTCATACACTTATAGCTCTTAGTGCATCCGTTGCATGGCAATCCCTACTCCCTGCATTGATATCAATTGATGGGCATCTCCATAGCCCGTTGGTTAGCTGCGTCGATGTGAGACTTCCTTATTTTTTGTCTTCTCTATATTTACTCCTATTATCATACTCTATTCCACCGATAGTGCTATATCCATGGCTTGCGCTCATGTACTGCGTGAGGGTTAAAAATGCTGAAGCACGTTAAAAGTATGAACCAATTGCTTGGCTGACACCGGGGTAGTACATGATTTATACTTTGAGCTGAGAAGACAAAGCATGACAAGGCTATATGATTTTGTAGGAATAACATTCTTTAGCATTTCATATTCTGAAAGACATGATTTTTTGTTGGGATGCCTGAATATTGATGTCTTTATGTCAAATTATAGACTACTGCTTTGAATCACTTATGTATTAATATTCATGCCATGACTAGACATATGATTAAGTTTATGTTAGGTAGCATTCCACATCAAAAATTATCTTTTTTATCATTTACCTACTCAAGAACGAGCAGGAATTAAGCTTGGGGATGCTGATATGTATCCGTTGTATCTATAATTTTTGATTGTTTCATGCCTATATTATACAAGTTTTACATACTTTTGGCAACTTTTTATATGATTTGTTTGGACTAACTTACTTATCTAGTGCCTAGTGTCAGTTCCTGTTTGTTGCCTGTTTTTGTATCACAGAAAATCCATATCAAACAAAGTCCAAATGTGATGCAACTCCACGGATAATTATTTTGGAATATTTGTGATTTTGGGAGTTGGAATCACCGAAACGGAGGCCCGTGGTGGGCACAACCCACCAGGGCGCGCCAGAGGAGCCAGGCGTGGCGTGGTGGGTTGTGCCCACCTCCTACGTCGGTTGGAGCTGTACTTCAGGCGCAAGGAAGCTTATATCAGGAAAAAAATCGTGTAAAAAGATCAGCGCAATCGGAGTTACGGATCTCCGGGAATATAAGAAACGGTTTTCGGCCAGATCTGGGGAGCGTGAAACAGAAGAGAAAATAGAGGGAGATCCAACCTAGGAGGGGCTCCCGCCCCTTCACCACCATGGAGACCAAGGACCAGAGGGACTCTCCTCCCATGTAGGGGGGAGGCCAAGGAAGAATAAAAAGGAGGGGGGCTCTCTCCCCCTCACTTCTGGTGCCGCCGGAGTGCCGTTGGGGCAAGGATCGTGACGACGATCTACACCAACAATCTTGCTACCGTCAATACCAACTCTCTCCCCTCTATGCAGCAGTGTAACACCTCTTCCCCCCGCTGTAATCTCTACTTAAACATGGTGCTCAACTCCATATATTATTTCCCAATGATCTATGGTTATCCTATGATGTTTGAGTAGATCCGTTTTGTCCTATGGGTTAATCGTGATCTTGGTTGGTATGATTGTATATTTTATTTATGGTTCTATCCTACGGTGCCCTCCGTCTCGCACAAACGTGAGGGGGGGGGGGCACTGTAGGGTGTTGCAATATGTTCATGGTTCACTTACGGCGGGTTGCGAGAGTGAAAGAAACTTAAACCTGAGTAGGTGGGGTATGACGTATGGGAGTAAAGAGGACTTGATACTTAATGCTATGGTTGGGTTTCATGACCTTAATGACATTTAGTAGTTGCGGATGCTTGCTAGAGCTCCAACCATAAGTGCATATAATCCAAGTAGAGGAAGTATGTTAGCTCATGCCTCCCCCTCATATAAAATTACAAGAATGATTACCAGTACTTGTTGTCAATTGCCTAGGGACAAATTACTTTCTTTTTGATAAAAGCTATCTACTTTTATTACCTTGCAATTTATTCTTAGTTTTATTCTTGCAAAGTACTCGTAGTTTTATTCTTGCAAAATAGTTTCATACTTGTTTTAGGTAAAGCAAACATCAAGCATGCGTAGAGTTGTATCGATGGTCGATAGAACTTGAGGGAATATTTGTTCTACCTTTAGCTCCTCGTTGGGTTCGACATTCTTATTTATTGAAAGAGGCTACAATAGATCCCCTATACTTGTGGGTTATCATTCTTCATCACCAACCGTCAGCACGCCGTCGTGCTGCCGGAACTCATCTACTACTGCGCCCGTCTTGCTGGATCAAGAAGGCGAGGATGTCATCGAGCTGAACGTGTGCTGAACGTGAAGGTGCCGTACATTCGGTACTTGATCGGGACGGATCATGAAGGTGTACTGCTACATTAACCGCATTGTGAAACGCTTCCACTTGAGTCTACGAGGGTACGTAGACACACTCCCCCCTCATTGCTATACATCTCCTAGATAGATCTTGCATGAGCATAGGATTTTTTTTTGAAATTACATGCGTTCCCCAATAGTGGCATCCGAGCCAGGTCTATGCCTAGATGATATGCACGAGTAGAACACAAAGAGTTGTGGGCGGTGATCATCATACTGCTTACCACCAATGTCTTATTTTGATTCGGCGGTATGTTGGATGAAGCGGCCCAGACCAACCTTACATGACCACGTTCATGAGACCGGTTCTACCGACAGACATGCAACTAGTTTTGCATAAAGGTGGTTGGCGGGTGTGTGTTTCTCCTACTTTAGTTGAATCAAATTTGACTGCGGCCGGTCTTGGTTGAAGGTTAAAACAAGAAACTTGATAAATCACTGTTGTGGTTTTTGTGCCATAGGTAAGAACTTTTCTTGCTAGAAGCCCTTAGTAGCCACGTAAAACTTGCAACAAAAAAGTAGAGGACGTCTAACTTGTTTTTGCAGTGCATGTTGTGATGTGATATGGTCAAGACATGATGTGATATACATTATTGTATGAGATGATCATGTTTTGTAAAAGTTATCGGCAACCGGCAGGAGCCTTATGGTTGTCTCTTTATTGTATGAAATGCAAATGCCATGTAATTGCTTTACTTTATCACTATGTGTTAGTGATAGTTGTAGAAGCAATAAGTGGCGAGATGGCCATGATGCAACGATGGAGATCAAGGTGTCGTGATGGTGACGATGGAGATCATGACGATGCTTTGGAGATGGAAATCAAAATCACAAGATGGTGATGGCCATATCATGTCACATATTTGGATTCCATGTGATGTTTATATTTTATGCATCTTATTTTGCTTAGTATGACTGTAGCTTTATAAGATGATCCCTTAACTAAATTTCAAGGTATAAGTGTTATCCCTGAGTATGCACCATTGTGATAGTTCATCGTGCTGAGACACCACGTGATGATCAGGTGTGATAGGCTCTACATTCACATACAATGGGTGCAAGATAGTTTTGCACATGCGGAATACTTAGGTTAAACTTGACGAGCCTAGCATGTACAAACATGGCCTCGGAACACTGGAGACTGAAAGGTCGAACATGAATCATATAGTAGATATGATCAACATAGAGATGTTCACCATTGATGACTACCCCATCTCACGTGATGATCGGACATGGGTTAGTTGATTTGGATCACATATCATTTAGATGACTTGAGGGATGTCTATCTAAGTGGGAGTTATTAAGTAATTTTATTAATTGAACTTAATTTATCATGAACTTAGTCCTAATAGTATTTGCATATCTATGTTGTAGATCAATGGCCCGCGCTACCGTTCCCCTGAATTTTTAATGTGTTCCTAGAGAAAGCTAAGTTGAAAGATGATGGTAGCAACTACACGGGCTCGGTCTGTAACTTGAGAATTATCCTCATTATTGCACAAAAGAATTATGTCCTTGATGCACCGCTAGGTGAAAGGCCTGTTGCAGGAGCAAATGCTGATGTTTTCAACGTATGGCAAGCTCGATCTGATGACTACTCGATAGTTTAGTGTGCCATAATTTATGACTTAGAATCGGGACTTCAAAGACGTTTTGAACATCATGGAGCATATGAGATGTTCCTAGAGTTGAAGTTAATATTTCAAGCAAAATGCCCGAGTTGAGAGATATGAAGTCTCCAACAAGTTCTATAGCTGCAAGATGGAGGAGAACAGTTCTTTCAGTGAACACATACTCAGAATGTCTAGATGTCATAATCACTTGACTCATCTGTAAGTTAATCTTCCAGATGATAGTGTTATTGACAGAGTTCCCCAATCACTATAGACACGTCTCCATCATATCATCTTTTCCAAACTCTTTGCCCTTGTTTGGGACTCTAATTTGCATGATTTGAATGGAACTAACCCGGACTCGCGCTGTTTTCAGCAGAATTGCCATGGTGTTATTTTTGTGCAGAAAAAGAATTTCTTGGAATGACCTAAAACTTCACGGAGATAACTTTTGGAATAAATAAAAAATATTGGCGAAAGAATCAAATGAAGGGGGCCCACACCCTGGCCACAAGGGTGGGGGGTGCACCCACCCCCCTGGGGCGTGCCCTCTGTCCTTGTGGGCCCCCTGGACCTCCATCAACCTCAACTCCAACTCCACATATTCACGTTCGGGGAGGAAAAAATCAAAGAGAAGGATTCATCGTGTTTTATGATACGGAGCCGCCGCCAAGCCCTGTTCTTCCTTGGGAGGGCAGATCTGGAGTCCGTTCGGGGCTCCGGAGAGGGGAAATCTTTGCCGTCGTCATCATCAACCATCCTCCATCACCAATTTCATGATGCTCACCGCCGTGCATGAGTAATCCCATCATAGGCTTGCTGGACGGTGATGGGTTGGATGAGATTTGCCATGTAAGCGCGTTAGTTCTATTAGGGTTTGACCCCTGGTATCCATTATGTTCTAAGATTGATGTTGCTATGACTTTGCTATGCTTAATGCTTGTCACTAGGGCCCGAGTGCCATGATTTCAGAGCTGAACCTATTATGTTTTCATGAATATATGTGAGTTCTTGATTCGATCTTGCAAGTTATAGTCACCTACTATGTGTTATGATCTGGCAACCAAGGAGTGACAACAGTCGGGACACTTCTCGGTGATGACCATAGTTTGAGGAGTTCATGTATTCACTAAGTGCTAATGCTTTGGTCCAGTTCTTTATTAAAAGGAGGCGTTAATATCCCTTAGTTTACAATAGGACCCCGTTGCCACGGGAGGGTAGGACAAAAGATGTCATGCAAGTTCTTTTCCATAAGCATGTATGACTATATTCGAAATACATGCCTACATTATATTGATGAATTGGAGCTAGTTCCGTGTCACCCAAGGTTATAACTGTTGCATGATGAATGCCATCCAACATAATTATCCATCATTTATCCATTGCCTACTAGCTCATTATTGATCTTTGCTAAGTTACTTTTTCATTGCCACTGTTATGATTGCTATAAAACTGATATTATTACTTTTGCCACTGTTACCGTTACTTCCATACTATTTTGCTACTAAATTATTTGCTGCAGATATTAAGTCTTTCAGGCGTGGTTGAATTGACAACTTAGTTGCTAATACTTGAGAATATTCTTTGGCTCCCCTTGTGTTGAATTAATAAATTTGGGTTGAATACTCTACCCTCGAAAACTGTTGCGATCCCCTATACTTGTGGGTTATTAAAACCTTTTTCTGGCGTCGTTGCCGGGGAGCATAGCTCTATTCTCTAAGTCACTCAGGATTTATATCTGTTGATCACTATGAGGAATCTGAAAGACAACAAAACCAAGATCTACCCCTCAACTATGAGGGGAGGTAAGGAATTGCCATCTAGCTCTACACTGGATTCACCTTCTGTTTTGAGTAAACTTGCGATACCTACACCTGCTGTTGATTCTGATATGTCGCATGTTATTGATGATGCCACTTCTGCTATGCATGATGCTTATGATGATACTACTTCTCTGCTTGATAATACTGTGCCATTAGGCGAATTTCTTGATGAACAACTTGCTAGGGTTAGAGAGAATGAAATTACTAAAACTAATGATATTATTGAAACTGAAGATTATGATTCTCCCTCTAGATATGAATTTCCTATTCTACCTGAGGGTTATATTATGGATGAGAAAACTTGTCGGGGATATACCCCGCGGTATGACCCTGCCGGAGTTATGACCCGGCTGGGACCTGACGTTTCATTGGTAACCCGCCGGAGGATTGGCGACTTATGAGTCTGGCGGATCACTGGTCTGACGACTCACAAGCCTGGCGACTCAATAATGGCCCCGACGACGGGTCAGTTATAAGAATAGGCCCAAGGCCCAGAATGCCATCTCATGCTATGGTGGGCCGGTTTATGAGGAAAGACATATGGAGTTTTCCCTTAAGGGGGTAGACTAGGATTCTACTTGTTATAGAATAGTCCTAGTCCTACTAGGACTCCACATGTAACCCGCCCCTCCAACTTATATAAGGAGGGGCAGGGCACCCCAAGAGGGACAAGAAAAATAATTTCTAAGTCTTGACACAACTAAAGGGAGCCGGCTTATGTGGCGTCTCCCTGATGAGGATAATGAGATCTAGCCACAAACAGCATGTAGGACTATTACCGGATGATATTTTCTGGGGCCTGAAGCTATCTAAATCGTTGTCTTGTGTGTTGCGTCTCTCGTCCCGATTAACCCCTCTCAAGCTATCACATAGATGCGTTGGCCTCACGACTAAGTCCTCACACTAGGATATCTGCCGTGACGTTTCCACGACAGTTGGCGTCCATCGTGGGGCCTGCGCACGGTGGTGTTGAGTTCTTGAAGGGATCTCTTCAGGGAACGAAAAGTTTGCAATTGTTCGAATGAGCCGGTTTGGAAGGGTTTGCATCAACTTGAAGTTCATCAGTTTGGATTTTAGATCTATGGGATTTAATGTCGAGAAAGGTTTAGAGTTATAGCTTTGGTCAGCCACCGACTTGTGATCGTTTGGACTGATTTCAAATCGTTGAGACGGACGAATTTCTGAAGAAGACGTGTCAGATCAACTGACAAGTCGCTGATTCATGTGTTCATGGTTAGGACTACTCTTGAGAAGAAGAAAAGTCATAGGCGTGATTGATTCGCGAGACCGACTGGATGTCGTCCGTATCCGGATCAACATGACACAACTCGTAGGACTACAGCAGTACCAAAGCAGACTCTACAACATCGTGCAGTTGATTCGTCGTTGCAGAGTGCAAATAAGATCAATGGACGGCGGTGGCCGAAATAGTAAAAAAGGAAAATCCCGTGATGCGATCCGCGGTCTCAGTGTTCACATCAAGGTATTAAAGTGAGTCAAAAGTACTATTAGGCTGGTCATAGTGGGGAGTAACTTAGACTAGTAACATACATATGTTACTAGTCTATGTTACTACCTTCATAGTGGGTAGTGTCATAGGTGTGGTAACATAGTTGCCTTCATTTATTACTTTGTAGACTCATTATGCATTGGAAACCGCTATGTGATGGTAACATATTATGTTACTCTATTTGCCTCTCTCCTCATTAACTACTTGCCACATCATCATTTTTGCTTATGTGGCATCTATGTTACTACCTATGTTACTCCCACTATGACCAGCCTTAGGAAAAGACAAAGCTACTGCTGGTACCTTGCTCAAGCCTGGGAAATACCATCCTTACGTGAAGATAGATGGATTCCATTATGCTACTCTAGATGTTAGTGCCACATACGGTAGCCTAAAAAAAAGGATGCCCACGACGCGTAAACAGAGCCAGCCACGATTCATATTTGCCTCATTCGGCCTCGTTGCTCCACCCTCAGCCGCCGGATTCCGCCTTCGCTTCGGAGCTGCCCCAAGTCGGTTGCGAGTCGCCTTGCTCTGCCTTGTTGCGGGCCTCCACAGCTACAGCCGCGCCGAACCGCCGCAGACTCATTCCAGCTTCACCCAGTGGCCAAGAGCGAGCGTCGCGACCCCTGCCGGAGCAAGCCTCGGGCCGCACTTGCCCATGGGCTGCTGCCTCCACCGGCGTCGCCCCCGCAGCTGTGGCAAGCCGTTGTGACCCGCCGCACCTTGAGCCGCCACGCCGCTACGGCCTTGACCCGTCGCTGCGCCTATGAGTCGCCGCCCAGGCCCCGCCGCGTTGCCTCGCCGTCACCCGTGCCGCAAGTCGCCGGCCGGGTCTGCCTTCGCCTCTCCTCCGTTGCCTACCTGCGCCCTCGCCAAAGTCGCCTCAAGCCGCTATGACCTCGCGTCACTCCTGCGCCGAGCCGCCACCGCCGCTGCGGTGAACCGTCGCTGGCCTCTGCTACTGCAACCGTGGCCCTGCGTCAGGCCACCTCCGAGCCGCCCAGTGCCGCGTCCGCCCTTATGGCCGCCTCCAAGTCACTGCTGCCCAACTACGAGTCGCCGGCGTTACCTCTGTGGCTGCCGTCGCCGCGCCTCACCAGCTTCATTTTCTAAGCCGGCCCCTGCAGCGCTGTCGGTACCTCTGCGCAGAGCCGCCTGAGTGCCTCCGTCGCCCGCAGCGAGCCGCCGTGACGCACTGCGCCGCCATGCCTTGGCACAAGCCGCCTCGCTTTCACATCCTTGGTCTCCGCCGCAAGCTGCGAGTTTGCCTGCAGGCCGCTTCTGCCACCCTGCCGGTGTGGGATTACTAATGCGACCAAGCCGCCGTTGCCCGGTGCCATGCTAAAGCACTGCTTCACCTCGCATGCTTTTACTGTAGTTATTTTTTCAGAGAAGGCAAGGCAGAAGCAAATAAGGGATAAAGATAAACCTGCTACATGCATGGATTACGCGGCCAGAGGGCTAATCACATGCATATACTATCCACTTTCCATGCACTTCCAGAACATTAACACACGGTTCAATCTTTAACTGGGAGTGTTGGTCGTACGTCCAAGGAGATAGTGTCAGCAAGCGCTCAACAATTATCGAGCTTTGCATGGCGTGGTTTCCTAGATAAAAAAAAGGCAGCCAGAGTAGACGAACTGATCCAGCATTATTGAACGCCAGTGTACACGTTCGCCCCACAAAACATCAGGTGATATCCGTACAGTCTGTTTTAATACCACGTGTTAATTTTTGTGTGAACAATTACTTTGGCTTGCGATATTTTTTGATGCAGGACATTGTTCACTACAGAGCGATGGTCGTGTCATGAATACATATAGCTCACGCCATCATTATCATGAGTTAGCATCTAACTGTGCCATAATGATCATTGAATATATGTGCAAACCGCTGCCTCTACGGCCTGATTTACATCAACATGACGTGGTTGAGTCATCCGTCCACGCGGCTTACCGCGCTTGCAATTGACTCGCCTGTCCACACCGGCTTACAATGCCGCGGTCGGCTCATCTATCTGCTCCCGCGACCGGCTCAACCGTGATTGATTTTAGCTTTACTGCTGTGATCATCAACTCCGTGGTGGATAAATATCAGGTGAAATCCATCCGGTATATTTTTATATTACATATTGCTTTCTTTAAAAAAAGAACAATTACTCTCGCTTGCAAGTTTTCTAATGCAGGGCAAGTGGTATACTGCAAAAAGGGACTATTATATTATTGAGTTCATACCGGTTTATATCACGGTTAAATATGAAGAATCTCAAGCCAACCTTTTGAGTCGTCTTAAGACTCGGGGGCCACGATGACATGACTCAGTAAATGATTGCCAGTTTAAATCAGATTCAAGAAATCCGGATTAGTGGAGGGAAGATAACCCAATCCCGGAGGCTACTTCTATATTGATGAAAATCTAAAAGCCGCCAGAAAGTTTTTGGCTCAAAATGAAGAATGCCGGTTTAAAATCCGGTTCAAGAGAAATCTGTCTCTCACAAAGCATTGAAGCTCAATATCCGGTTTAAAATCCGGTTGAAGAGAAATCTGTCTCTCACAAAGCATTGAAGCTCAATATCCGGTTTAAAATCCAATTCAAGATAAATCCATCTCTCACAAAGTTTTGAAGATCTCAATCTCCGGTTTAAAATTCCGGTTCAAGAAGAATTTATCTCTCGCAAAGCTCGAGTTCTCAGGAAAAATTTAAGGGACCAAAGAGAGTCTGTTGCAAAGCACAACTCAAACACAGGTACCCTGCTTTAATTACTATTGGGGGCTGATCGTATTCGAGTCTAGCTTAACCCCTTTGGCACAACTTCCTGATTGTATTCGAATCATAGCTACTCAAACCTCTTGATCACTTGGGGGCTGGATCGTATTCGAATCATGGCTTAACCCCTTTTGGTCTGACCCTGATCGTATTCGAATCAGAGTTGTTAAATATTTAGACCACTGGGGGCTGATCGTATTCGAATGTAGCTGAACTCCTTTGGCACAGTTTCCTAATCGTATTTAAATCATAGTTGTTCAAACAACTTGATCATTTGGGGGATGGATCATATTCGAATCATAGCTTAACCCCTTTTGGTCCGACACTGATCATATTCGAATCAGAGTCGTTAAAAAATGTCTCAAGGTCACTTGGGGGCTTCCTATTCAAACATAGGTGTCATTCACCAAAGAAAACAAAGCTGTCGGTACCCACTTGATCGGCGCAATGCCAAAAGCAACTTGGGGGCTTCCTGTTCAAACATAGGTGTGATTCACCAAAGAGAACATAGCCATTAACCCTTTTGGTCCGGCTTACTGATCGTATTCGAATTAGAAGCCTCGTGTTTTTCTCTCCTTGTTGATTTAAGTCTTTTGAAATGGTTTTCCGGGTTTCTGTTGATACTTTTTTGCTTACATCTGAAGCATATATGTGGTTTCAATTAACTCGGCTTGACTTTGGATGATAAGTCACCAGCATATGACAATCATAAATATTTGGAAGTTTTGGCTTCTAAAGATTGGGTTATCACCCTTACTGCATTGATATGGTAAGTTGGCAGTTTATCCATATGTCACAGGAACCGGTTTTTAAACCAGGTTACATTATTCAAATCTTTAATAGCCAACATGGCTGGATTTTTATTATGGTTATCAATAACCAATATTGTGATGGAGGTCTTCAAAATTTGCTTCAGCGTAATGGCTATTATTTTATTAATGGACATTATTTATTTTACAATGGAGGGAATAGTTCCGAATCGCTGTAGGCTAACGACGCGACACTTGGGGGCTACATTATTCAAATTGAGATTACATCAAATATGCAAGTCCCATGTCACTACCATCATGCACCATGGCACTTTGGGGCTAATGCAAAGTCATTTTTGCTCAATTTACTAAAGACCCGACTCATCACATGGTAATGAGCGGCCCTTGCGGGCTACCAATTGCTCCTGTTAAAAATTCAAGGTACACGGGTTAAATCCATTATATTGAAAAGGTCTACTACTCAGTTGGTAGAGTACGGAGCTCTTAACCTTGTGGACGTGGGTTCAAGCCCCATGGTGGAGATTACATCATATGATATTATTATCAATGAATTATATACAAAAGTCCATGCTCATTATTTCATAATGACCCGGCCCTTGGGGGCTACACTGGTTGAAGTTTTTATGAGCATAAGGCAATTACAAGTCCCAGGTTGCTGCAAGCATGACAACCCGGCACTTGGGGGCTACAGGTGATATACATATAAGGGGGGAAAATCTTCAAATTCTCAGTTTTGAGAAGACCAGATTGACCCGGTGTCACCAATAATTATGACCCGGCATAGGCAACAATTATGACTCGACATTATCTATTTATAACCCGACAATTTTGGTAATCATAAATTGGCAAGTTTCTACATCTTCAAGTCGGCTGAATATCAGTTGAATATTGCAAGACCCATATTTTTGTCAAGTCAGAGCATTGAAGGCCGACTCAAATGGATTATTCTTATAATATCTCTCTCCATGAGGCAATGTCAACAAATTAATTATGAAGCTGGTCTATTGACCCGGATTTTTCAGAACAAGTGCCTGGATTTTTTTGCATTGGCAAAGTTTGAACATGTCTGTTAAAGGAGATTTGCTATGAGAGCATAGACATACACCCAGGAGGAAATGACAAGGACTTAAGGATGGTCAGGTGCCGACTCAGGAGAACTTTAAACCGGAGCACAACCTGTCAAATTTGTTCTTGTGTTTATTTTGCAGCATAAGTTTACCATGGATAAATCCAAGCTAAACTAGGGGCTAATGTCGGGGATATACCCCGTGGTATGACCCAGCCGGAGTTATGACCCGACTGGGACCTGGCGTTTCATTGGTAACCCGCCGGAGGATTGGCGACTTATGAGTCTGGCGGATCACTGGTCTGACGACTCACAAGCCTGGCGACTCACTAATGGCCCCGACGACGGGTTAGCTAGAAGACTAGGACCAAGGCCCAGAAGGCCGGCTCATTCTATGGTGGGCCGGTTTACGAGGAAATACATAAGGAGTTTTCCCTTAAGGGGGCAGACTAGGATTCCACTTGTTATAGAATAGTCCTAGTCCTACTAGGACTCCACATGTAACCCGCCCCTCCAACTTATATAAGGAGGGGCAGGGCACCCCAAGAGGGACAAGAAAAATAATTTCTAAGTCTAGACACAACTAAAGGGATCCGGCTTATGCGGCGTCTCCCTGATGAAGATAATGAGATCTAGCCACAAACAGCATGTAGGGCTATTACCGGATGATATTTCCCGGGGCCTGAAGCTGTCTAAATCATTGTCTTGTGCGTTGCGTCTCTCATCCCGATCAACCCCTCTCAAGCTATCACATAGATGCGTTGACCTCACGACTAAGTCCACACACTAGGACATCTGCCGTGACGTTTCCACGACAAAACTGCTAGAGACTTTCTTGCTTGCAATGATAGAGGTGATCTTAAGGAATTGTTAGCTAAGCTGAAAGAAAAGTCTTTGAATGCTAGAATGCAATATGATCCTACGTTTGCTACTTCACCTATCTGTGTTAATGATAAGGATTATGAATTCTCTGTCAATCCTGAGTTAGTTACTTTGGTTCAATCTGATCCTTTCTATGGTTATGAAACTGAAACTATTGTGGCACATCTTACTAAATTGAATGATATAGCCACCCTATTTGCTCACAAGGTAAAAATTCGCTATTACTATATTCTTAAATTGTTTCCTTTCTCGTTATAGGGTGATGCTAAGATATGGTTTAATTCTCTTTCTCCTGGTTGTGTGCGTAGTCCCCGAGATATGATTTACTACTTCTTTGCAAAATATTTCCCTGCTCATAAGAAACAAGCTACCTTACGGGGAATATTTAACTTTATGCAAATTGAAGAAGAGAGTCTCCCACAAGCTTGGGGGAGGCTTCTCCAGTTACTTAATGCTTTTCCTAATCATCCTCTCAAGAAAAGTGAAATACTTGATATCTTTTATAATGGACTAATCGATGCTTATAGGGACCATCTAGATAGTTGTGCTGGTTGTGTTTTCAGGAAAAGAACTATTGAGCAAGCTAAATTGCTATTGAATAATATATTGAGTAATGGTAATGATTGGACACTTCCTGAACCAACTCCGAAGAAATGAGGTATTCTATTTCTCAGTCCTGAAGATATGCAAGAGGCAAAGAAAGCTATGAAAGAAAAAGGTATTAAAGCTGAAGATGTTAAGAATTTACCGCCTATTGAAGAAATACATGGTCTTGATAACCCGAAATAGGTAGTAGAGGTAAATTCTCTCTATGGATTTAATGAAGCTGATATCCCTCATAAAAAGTCTGCTAGTCAATGCTTGGATGAGTTTGATAACTTTATTGTTAAACAAGAAAATTTCAATGCTTATGTTGGTAGACAATTGAAACGTAAATGGTTGAACACTTGAGTGATTATATGTCCAGAGTTAAGAATGAGCTTAAGATTATTAGTAAACATGCTTCCATGGTTACAACTCAAGTAGAACAAGTACCAAAGGCACAAGATGTTTTGCTCAATGAGTTAAATAATAAGAACAATGATAATGTTGTTAGGGTTATGACTAGAGGTGGTAAAATGACCCTGAAACCTTTGTATCCCGAGGGACATTGTCGGTGTAAAAACCGGCGGATCTCGGGTAGGGGGTCCTGAACTATGCGTCTAGGCGGATGGTAACAGGAGACAAGGGACACGATGTTTTTACCCAGGTTCGGGCCCTCTCGCTGGAGGTAAAACCCTACTCCTGCTTGATTAATATTGATGATATGGGTAGTAGAAGAGTAGATCTACCACGAGATCAGAGAGGCTAAACCCTAGAAGCTAACCTATGGTATGATTGTTGTTTGTCCTACGGACTAAAACCCTCCGGTTTATACAGACACCGGAGAGGGCTAGGGTTACACAGAGTCGGTTACAATGGGAGGAGATCTACATATCCGTATTGCCAAGCTTGCCTTCCACGCCAAGGAAAGCCCCATTCGGACACGGGACAAAGTCTTCAATCTTGTATCTTCATAGTCCGGGAGTCCGGCCAAAGGTCATAGTCCGACCATCCAGACACCCCCTAATCCAGGACTCCCTCAGTAGCCCCCGAACCAGGCTTCAATGACGATGAGTCCGGCGTGCAGATTTGTCTTCGGCATTGCAAGGCGGGTTCTTCTCCAAATCCCATATACCTGTCGAACAGTGTCCGGCTTCTGATGAATGTTGCGCTCCTTGGCTTCTGCGCCCAATAATGGCCATCTTCGACATGTGAAAAGAATGCGAAAAGACAGGGTGTTTTTTCATTTACCCCTCCAGCTGCGCAAAGGGGCCGCCTATAAAAGAGGCGGGGATTTAGATCCGAATCACACCATATTCCCTCCGCGAGCATTCATCGGAGCGCATTCGACAGAGATCCATTCCATCATGGCGGGTCAACGCAGCTCCTCCTCTCGTCCCTCAGCCCTCAGCCTGGAGATTGGGAGAGGTGGTCCATCCCGCACAGCGAGCTAGTAGCGCTCCAAACCAAGGGGCTTCTTCCCCCAGCTTACATGGTCCCAGTTCGAGCCGGGATTGCCACCTATAATGGCGGAGAGCAAGCGGAGAGCGTCCCCAATCCCTCCAAAGGAGAGCGGGCATGCCTTATCCCTTATTTAATAAGAGGGATCGGATTTCCAATTCATCCGTTTCTTCGGGGGCTCCTGGAGTTCTATGGCCTCCAGTTACACAACCTTACGCCTGCCTCCATATTGCATATTGCGGGCTTTGTAGCCCTTTGCGAGCTGTTTTTGGGCATCGAGGCCCATTTCGCGCTGTGGAAGAAGTTGTTCTGCCTCGTGCCCCGTTCTCAGGAGGGGTCGATATATCAAGTGGGCGGAGCCGAACTATGGCGCATCGCCGGGACCGGATATCTATCCGAAACCCCAAAGAAGGCGTCCGAAGACTGGCCTTCAGAATGGTTTTATATAGAAGACGTCCCCCTGCCGGACCCTGTACGGATCGGCCTCCCTGAGTTTGATAATGCTCCCTTGAAGAAGCGCCTGAGCTGGCATCCACTGAGCCCTCAGAAGGAAAATGACAGGTACGTCCTTTACCTAATGAGCCGGATAAGGTTGTTAGCTCATTCTGGACTGACCATGATCGAGGTCATGGCCACATGCATTATGTGGGGGGTGCAGCCGCTTCAGTACAGAGGCCACCCCATGTGGGATTTCAATAGGAAGGACGACGCCACCCGGTGCGGCCGCAAGGGGCCGGACTCGGCTGCCACTCTAACGAGGATCTTGTCCGCTTTGTACAAGGGAGAAGAGGAGGAATTCCTCCGCGTCAACCCACGGGGCAGATTTTCTAGGTACAATCCTCCAAGCTGGGTAAGCGAACAATTTCACTTGCCCATCCGTTTTCACATTCCCATAGTTAAGTACTTAGTCTAGCAATTCCAACACAAGAGCTACGCCAGACTGTAAAGGAGATAAACAACCCTCCTCCACAACCCGAGGACCCGGAACGGTCCCTCGACCCGGACTCCCAAGAGAACCCGGAGTTATGTGTGGAGCTGGTTGATGGGGTGTTTCATCAATTGAGCAAGGACAACACCTTGGTGGCCATTACGGCCGATTATCCTGGACTACTTCCAGCCTCAAAGGTAACCGAGACCGAAGTCCCAGTACTTTCAAGAGGATCCATCCGTGCTTATTTTTGATCACCGTATACCAATGGCGTTTTTTGCAGGGGAAGTCCTTGGGGCGGAGGGCCGAGCCCGCGGTGGCTAGCCAACAAGGGCCATCGAGGCCCAGCGGGCTAAAAAGAAGTGCGGACCGGATCGAGACGCCGGTGCAACGGTACGGCGTGCAATTTTAATGCTCAGGGTTTATGCCCTCAAGGCATACTAACGCTCATGCTCTCTTCAGGAAAAAGAGCGCCCGCCGGACTATGTCCACCGGCCAGGCGTCAAGGCCGGGTCCAGAAGCGGAGGTGAACACGGGGCGTGCACCGGACGCTCCTCCGACTGAGGACGCGGACGGGCTATCTGCCACCAATTCCGAGGTGGAGAGTGCCATGAACCACAGGCGTCGCCGGACTGTTCTTCGTGACACTTGTTTTTCCCAAGAGGCGTTGGACGCCTTTAATATGGGAGATGCGTACCTCTGTGCCGCTCAAAATGGTCTAGCCAAAGCCACAGAGCAGTATGTAAAAGACATACGGGTGAGAAAATTTGATGGTTATATATGTCAGTAGCCCCCGAGACTTGAAACAGTTAGAACAACTGATTTAAGGATCATTTGTTATGCAGGATCTTACAAAAAAGAATACCCAACTGTCCCAGGAACTAGAAGAGTGCAAAGCCCAACTTGAGGCCGCAGTAGCCGCAACAGGGGAGGCCACTGAGACCCCCTCTGGTAATATACGCTTCGAAAGATAAGTATGTTGTGAAGTGCGACATGTGTGCAATTCTGACAATAACAGTGCAGATGGCGCCAGAGTGGACCCGGACAAATAGCAACTCTTGCGCCAGTTAAAGGCCGGTGAGAGCGTGCTTACGAGGGTGAGGCAAGAGAAGAACAAGCTTCAAGATGCCAACACCCAGCTGGGCGAGGAACTAAAGGATGTTCGTGCTCAGCTGTCGGACTCCGTGAAGGAGAATCGGCGGCTTCGACGCGGAATTTTTAGTAAGTGCTTGAACGAACTATGAAAAGAAGAGTTCGGCGAGGAAGTCGAATTGACAGAGTTATGTCTGTAGGTATGCTGACAGGTCGACCTGCGGAGGAAATGCCCGGTTCTATGGGTGACCTTCTTCCCGAGCTCTCACAACTGCACGAACGAGTTCGGAAGGTGATGCAAGGCGTCGCCCAGGCCTTGTGGCCGTCCGTCTCCGTGCCGGAAGGCCTTGGAGAGCTTGTAGAGAAGCTGAAGGGAGCGCGGCGGCGCTTCCGATTATGGAAGATATCGGCCTGCCGGCAAGGCGCCAGGGAAGCCTGGGCCATGGTGAAGACGCGGTACACGAAGGCTGATCCAAACCACATGGCCGAGGTCGGACCTATGGGGCCCAATGGGAAGGAGATCCCTGTCAGTTTAGTGTACGACCAGGTAGAGTTGGCCGCAAAATATTCCCAACAGGACTCTAAACTAGACAACCTGTTGGATGGTATTGAAGAAGAATATACCCAGTAAAATTTACTATGTAATTTAAAATGACATGTAAAATGCCTTCTAGCCGGATTGTGGATCGTTTGTGATAGCGGACCTTTTCGCTTTAACCTCGGGACCCAATAGTCCGGAGTGTGTCCGAATACCCTCTAGGTTATGTAAGAACCAGGGCATGCGTGGAGACCAAGCGTAGGGGTCATTAGTGCTTTATCAGACAAGTGCCCAACTAGTTATGTTATATTACATGGTTAGTAAGAAACATCTTCCTGGGAGAATAGTTCCGTTAGGGGTTCCTTTCCCTGGGAGGCATGCCCTAAAGTGCATGTCTGTTATGAACTGCGAAAAAAGCAGAAGAGCATCTGGGGGCGGATAAATGAACAAGGTAAAAAAAATCATCTTTTAGTTCACCGACCGAATATTCCCTTAAGAATGCTAGCTTTTGGCTTCACCCAGTCTGAGGTACACATCCGGCTGACCCGGCAGTAACAATCGCAGAGGTGCTCCCTTTACCACCTAGCCGAACAATCGGGAACGTAGGGGTAAGCACAGGAGCCAGGCAACCCAGCTTGGCTAAAACTTAAGTCATATCGATGCATATAATGGGAAATAAAAGGTACATGCAGAAGTATGACGCACGTCTTGGGCATGAGGCCCGTATAAATAAGCTTCTGTTAAAGAAGCCCCCAGGTATAATGAGCGTGGATAGCGCGTCAATTGTGTGCGAATGAGGCGCAAACGAGCCCTTAAAAGGCTGTAAGAGAAAAGGAGGGAGAAGGAGAGAAATATAAGACAGCTAATGTGTAAAAAAATAGACAGAGGAAGGAGACGAACACAGAGTCCGGCGCTAGGCGTAGAATCTTCGTAGGCATGCTGCGTTCCATGGGTTCGGCTCGAGTCGGTTGTCCGATGCATTTCGCAGATGGTACGCTCCACCAGTCAGGACTTGGTCGATTATGAAGGGACCTTCCCATTTGGGCTTGAGTTTGTCCTTTTTCTTGTCCGGCAGGCGTAGAACTAATTCGCCAACATTGTAAGTTTTGGCCCATACTTCTCTGCTTTGATATCTTTGAGCCTGCTGTTGATAGAATGCGGAACGATCTTTTGCCACATCGCGCTCCTCCTCCAATGCGTCCAAACTGTCCTGCCGATCGAGTTCGGCTTCTCTTTCTTCGTACATGCGCACGCGAGGTGAGTCATGAATTATGTCACAGGGCAGGACTGCCTCTGCGGCGTATACCATGAAAAATGGTGTGAATCCGGTAGTGCGATTCGGCATGGTCCGCAGCCCCTAGAGTACGGAGTCGAGCTCCTGTACCCAGTGCGTGTTAGATTCCTTGAGGGACCGCACTAGTCTGGGTTTGATACCGCTCATGATTAGACCATTTGCCCATTCGACTTGACCGTTAGTTTGTGGGTGATAGACTGAAGCGTAGTCAAGCTTGATGCCCATGTTTTTGCACCATAGTTTTACCTCGTCGGCCATAAAGTTCGTGCCGTTATCAGTGATGATGTTGTGGGGGACGCCGTAACGGTGTACGACCCCTGATATGAAGTCTATCACTGGTCTGGATTCGGCCGTCTTGACAGGCTTGGCCTCTATCCATTTGGTGAATTTGTCAACCATGACCAATAAGTATTTTTGCTTGTGGGTTCCCCCTTTAAGGGGTCCAACCATGTCAAGCCCCCAGACCGCGAAGGGACAGGTGATGGGTATAGTTTGGAGGGCGGTGGGTGGCATATGGCTTTGGTTAGCGAATAATTGGCAGCCGACGCATCGTTGGACTAAGTCCTGAGCATCTGCCCGGGCCGTCGGCCAATAAAATCCAGTACGAAAGGCCTTGCTTACAAGGGCCCGGGCTACGACATGGTGCCCGCCGAGTCTGGCATGAATTTCAGCCAAAAGGTTCCGCCCTTCCTCTTCGGAGATACACCTTTGAAGGACTCCGGTGGTGCTTTTCTTATAAAGCTCTCCTTCGTGGACTTTATAGGCTTTAGACCGCCGCACTATGCAGCGTGCCTCGTTTTGGTCCTCGGGAAGTTCCTGCCTAGTTAAGTAGGCTAAGAATGGTTCTATCCACGGGGCAATGACTGCCATTATTACATGGGCTGAGGATGTTACTTCGTTGGCAGAGCCTCCCATTGTGTCAGAATGTTCGGTGTCAGGTGGTGCGGCTGGATCCGGGTTGTTATTTCTGGATTCCCCTTCCCATTGTACGGATGGCTTGAATAGCCGCTCCAAGAAAATGTTGGGGGGGGACTGCATCACGTTTTGCGCCGATGCATGCCAAGACTTCCGCTGCCTGATTGTTTTCCCGGGCTATATGGTGAAACTCGAGCCCTTCGAACCGAGCTGATATTTTTAGGATGGCATTGCGATAAGCTGCCATTTTCGGATCCTTGGCATCAAAATCTCCATTTATTTGGGATATCGCGAGGTTTGAATCCCCACGCACCTCAAGGCGTTGGATGCCCATGGAGACTGCCATCCGGAGACCATGTAGAAGGGCCTCGTACTCGGTTGCATTGTTAGAGTTCGTATACATTATCTGGAGTACATATTGAACTGTATCTCCTGTTGGGGACGTCAGAACGACGCCATCCCCCAGACCCGCTAACATTTTGGAGCCGTCGAAGTGCATAATCCAGTTGGAATATGTGCCGTACTCTTTAGCGAGTTCAGCTTCAGTCCATTCGGCGACAAAGTCGTCCAAAACTTGCGACTTGATAGCTCGCCGTGGCTTATAGGTTATGTTGAACGGGAGGAGCTCAATGGCCCATTTGGCAATCCGGCCCGTCGCGTCGCCGTTGTTTATAATATCATTAAGAGGTACTTCGGAGGCTACTGTTATTGAACACTCTTGAAAGTAGTGTCGTAGCTTCCGGGATGCCATGAACACCGCGTACGCTATCTTTTGATAATGATGGTACTGTGACTTGCATGGAGTGAGGACAGTGGACACGTAGTAAACTGGTTTTTGAAGGGGGAATTTGTGTCCGTCCGTTCTCGTTCGACGACGAGCACTGCGCTTACAACTTGATGAGTTGTCACAATGTATAATAGCATTGGTTCGCCGATGTTAGGCATGGCCAGGACCGGGTTTGTTGCCAATATGGCTTTTATTTCTTCAAGTCCGGCCGTGGCAGCATCCGTCCACTCCAAGTGTTCGGTGCGCCGGAGGAGGCGATAAAGGGGTAATGCCTTTTCTCCCAAGCGGGAGATGAAGCGGCTTAGAGCCGCCACGCATCCAGTCAATTTTTGTATTTGTTTGAGGTCCTTTGGAATATCCAATTGTGACAGAGCTCGGATCTTGGCTGGGTTTGCTTCAATTCCTCTACCGGATACAATGAAGCCCAAGAGCTTTTCGGCTGGTATGCCGAAAACGCATTTTTCTGTGTTAAGCTTGATGTCATATGTTTGGAGGTTATCGAACGTGAGCCTCAAGTCGTCTACTAGAGTTTCAACATGCTTATTTTTGACGACCACATCATCCTTGTATGCTTCAACTATTTTGCCGATCTGGTTGGCCAGACATGTCTGAATCATGCGCTGATATGTTGCACCGGCGTTTTTGAGCCCGAAGGGCATTGTGTTGAAGCAGAATGGGCCGTATGGGGTGATAAATGCCGTTGCGGCTTGGTCTGGCTCTGCCATCTTAATTTGATGGTAGCCAGAGTATGCATCGAGGAAACACAATGAATCGTGTCCTGCGGTAGCGTCGATGATTTGATCAATGCGGGGGAGGGGGAAGGGATCCTTTGGGCAAGCCTTGTTGAGGTCCTTGAAATCGATGCATAGGCTCCAGGATTTGTCCTTCTTTGGTACCATCACCAAGTTTGCTAGCCAGTCTGGATGTTTTATATCTCTGATGAATCCGGCTTCCAGTAGTTTGGATAGCTCCTCTCCCATGGCTTGTCTCTTAGGTTCAGAGAAACGCCGAAGAGCCTGCTTAACATGCTTGAATCCTTTTAGGATGTTTAGGCTGTGCTCGGCTAGCCTGCGTGGGATTCCTGGCATGTCTGAAGGGTGCCAGGCAAAAATGTCCCAATTTTCGCGTAGGAATTCTCGTAGTGCAGCGTCTACATCAGGGTTTAATTGTGCCCCGATGGAGGCCGTTTTTGTAGGGTCCATTGGATGGACTTGGAATTTGACTATTTCCTCTGCCGGTTTAAAGGAGGTGGACTTGGATCTTTTGTCGAGTATCACGCCGTACCTGTCCATCATGGATCATAGCACAGTCAGTTCCTCGGCCGCTAGGGCTTCGGATAATGCCTCAAGGGCCAGTGCGGCTGTCTTGTTTTCGGCGCGGAGTGCTATGTCCGGGTCACTAGCAAGAGTGATGATTCCATTGGGTCCGGGCATTTTGAGCTTCATGTACCCGTAATGGGGTATAGCTTGAAAAATTGTGAATGCCTCTCGCCCTAACAGAGCGTGGTATCTGCTGCTGAACGGGGCCACTTGAAATGTGACCTCCTCGGACCTGTAATTATCCGGCGTGCCAAACACCACATCCAGTGTGATTTTTCCTGTACAGCACGCTTCCCGACTGGGGATTATTTCTCTAAAGGTTGTGTTGCTTCGCTCAATGCGGCTCCAGTCTATTTCCATTTTTCAAAGGGTTTCCTCATAAATGAGGTTCAAGCCACTGCCACCGTCCATGAGTACCTTGGTAAGTCGAAAGCCGTCCACTATCGGACTGAGGACCAATGCGGCTGGTGCTCGGGCTGTTCAGAATTTAGGTTCATCACTGGCATTAAAGGTAATAGCTGTGTCACTCCATGGGTTTATTGTTGCTACCTGGTAGACTTCTGTAAGGCTGCGGAGTGTTCGTTTCCGCATATTTTTTGATGCAAAAGTCTCGAAGACTGTTGATACCGTACTGGTATTCATGGGCCGGTGCTCTGTGGATTCTGGAGTTAGAAGCTCCTCGCCACTTTTGGCCACCTGCCGGAGTATCCAACATGCTCTAAGGCTATGAGTTGGTGTGGCGCCCTCTGTACTATGAATTTTACAGGGTCCATTGAGCCATCCCTCCAGTATGGTTCCATACCCTATAGAGGGTTTTTGCTTTTTGTTGTTTGGCCCAGGTGCCTGGCGATAATGCGCCCTTTTATTTCGGACTGGGATTGTATTCAGGGCCGGATTGTCCCAGAATTTTATTTCGTTTTTCTGAACGCTTTCCGTCGCACATTATTTTTGTACTATGGATGCCAAGTCAGCGAAGCGTGTAATTTCACGGCAACTTATGGCGTTGAGGATCCCCATGTCCGTGCAATTATTGCAGAAGGATGAGATTGCATCCTCCTCGCGGCAGTCCTCTATCCTGTTCATAACCAGGAGGAATCTGGCCCAGTAATGGTGTACTGTTTCTGTGGGCTCTTGCCGAATTTGGGATAGATCCCTTATATTTGGGTGGGCGGGTGGTGTTAAATCCGAAACCTCGCCCAATCTGAGACTCAAGGGCCAAGAAGTTTCCGAACTCGGAAGCTTGGGTTCTTGGATGTTGTCCAATGAATCTAGCCCACTGCCTGACTTTAGGTTCAAGGCTTGAGTGACGTCCTCCCCTCCGCGGGTATCCGACTTGGAGGGATCGGGAATCCGGACATATCTGGTCCTTAGGATGGGTGAAGATTCACCGCATTGTTCCTCCACCACTTCGACGTGGTGGGTGACCTGGGGAGAGTCAATCTCTCTCGGATCGGGTTTAAGCCCAATATGATCGTAGTCTGTAGCGACTCCCAGGGCGGCGATGCGATCCAAGAGCTCGTTTAAGGAAGAGAGCTCCATCGGATCTAACTGCTCGGCGAGTCCCGAGTTGACGTGGAGATTGCTTTCGATGACCCGAGAAGTCATCGTTGGCGCGGCGGCTGAACAGGCGGTCATAAGAAAACCGCCTAGCCGGAGAGTTTGGCCGATAGCCAAAGCTCCTTTGGCGACAGCGCCGTCTTTAAAGACGGGATGCGGCATCCTTCCTGATGGCGACGACACAGTGGAACTCTCAATGAAAGCACCAATGTCGGTGTCAAAACCGGTGGATCTCGGGTAGGGGGTCCCGAACTGTGCGTCTAGGCTGATGGTAACAGGAGACAAGGGACACGATGTTTTTACCCAGGTTCGGGCCCTCTCGATGGAGGTAAAACCCTACTCCTGCTTGATTAATATTGATGATATGGGTAGTACAAGAGTAGATCTACCACGAGATCAGAGAGGCTAAACCCTAGAAGCTAGCCTATGGTATGGTTGTTGTTCGTCCTACGGACTAAAACACTCCGGTTTATATATACACCGTAGAGGGCTAGGGTTACACAGAGTCGGTTACAATGGGAGGAGATCTACATATCCGTATCGCCAAGCTTGCCTTCCACGCCAAGGAAAGCCCCATCCGGACACGGGACAAAGTCTTCAATCTTGTATCTTCATAGTCCGGGAGTCCGGCCAAAGGTCATAGTCTGGCCATCCGGACACCCCCTAATCCAGGACTCCCTCAGACATCCTAAGAGAGTCGAGCAAGATTCTTAGAGAATTAATACTGATGCACTTAGTCCTACTAATAAAAAGAAAAAGAACACTGATAGGACTCTTCATGCTTCTAGTGAACCTGTTATTGACACACCTGAGAATCCCAATGATATTTCTATTTCTGATGCTGAGACACAATCTGGTGATGAACATGAACCTAGTGATAATGTAAATGATGATGTTCATGATGATGCTCAACCTAGTAATGATAATGATGTAGAGATTGAACCTGTTGTTGATCTTGATAACCCACAACCAAAGAATCAACATTATGATAAGAGAGACTTTGTTGCTAGGAAGCACAGTAAAGAAAGAGAACCATGGGTTTAGAAACCCATGCCTTTTCCTCCTAAGCCATCCAAGAAAAAGGATGATGAAGATTTTGAGCGCTTTGCTGAAATGATTAGACCTATCTTTTTGCGTATGCGTTTGACCGATATGCTTAAAATGCCTCCTTATGCTAAGTATATGAAAGATATTGTCACTAATAAAAGAAAGATACCGGAAGTTGAAATTCCCACCATGCTTGCTAATTATACTTTTAAGGGTGGAATACCAAAGAAACTAGGAGACCCAGGAGTACCAACTATACCGTGCTCTATTAAAAGAAGCTATGTTAAAACTGCTTTATGTGATATTGGAGCCGGTGTTAGTGTTATGCCTTTCTCTTTATATCGTAGACTTGATTTTAATAAGTTGACACATACTAAAATCTCTTTGCAAATGGATGATAAATCAACTGCTATACCCATCGGTATTTGTGAGGATGTGCCTGTTGTGGTTGCAAACGTTACTATCTTAACGGACTTTGTTATTCTTGATATTCACGAGGACGACAGTATGTCGATCATCCTGGGTAGACCCTTTTTTAATACTGTAGGGGCTGTTATTGATTGCAACAAAGGCAATGTCACTTTTCATGTTAATGGTAATGAGAATACGATACACTTTCTGAAGAAACAACCTCAAGTTCATAGTATCAGTTCTATCGGAAAAAATTCAACTATTACTATTGGAGGTTTTGAATTCCCTCTTCCTACTATCAAAAAGAAATATGATATTCTTACTGTTGGGGACATGCATATTCCGTCGAGGTAACCTAGTGTTATTGGAAATTCTCCGGTTTCATGTCATTCAAAAGAAGTTTGTCAACAAGACTTTATCAACCTTGTTAATGGATTCCTTTTGATGAGCATGAGATGGATGAATTTAGAATGCACAACTCCATGTACCCTCCTTTTACTTTCTGTTATTTAGATTAAATAAATCAAAAATAGTAATTCCTGTCTATTTTTTGAATTATCCTTGCAATAAAAAATACCTCGAAAATAAAAGTTCTTCTAATGCCGTGAAAATTTAGTATTATTTTTTATAGAACATTTGATAATTTCTGGCATTGAGAACACGCCAGGGGGATGCACCAGTGAGCCACAAGGATGGAGGGAATGCCCTATCCCACTGGATGCACATCCCTGTCTTGTGGGCCCCACGTGGGTCCCCTCCACTTATTCCAGCACCCATCCACTTCGTCTTCCTCCAGAAAAAATCATCCCGTAGCTCAAACCCATGTTCTTGCTCATTTGGCTGCCATTTTCGATCTCCTTTCTCAAAGCTCCATTCACAAAATTGCTTTAGGGGATTGATCTTCGGTATGTGACTCCTCCAATGGTACAATTAGTTTTTGTTCTAGTGCTTTATTTATTGCAAATTTTTGCTATTGAGGTGACCTTGTTCTTGAGCTTGCATGTCAAATTTATATGGTCCAAAGTAGTTTTGATGCATGATATAGCCTCTAGGCACTTGTAGGAGTAGTTGCTATCAATTTTATTGAGTTTGGTTCACTTTTATTTTGAGTCACTAAAAATTTCAGAAAATTTTCAGAGGAAAAAAATGTTTAGGAAAATGTACCAAGGTGGTTCTTCAAGGAAGCAAGCACTGAGGATCATGATACATGAGTCGGACCTTGAACCACCAAGGGAAGCTCAAGTGTGGCCTTGTGAATGGTCATCGGATGAATTTATGGTTCATGCAGGCTTCAAGGATAATTTGATGCATATGTACGTAATGCTGATCTTGAGGACTTCGTATCAGATAAGTGCCAACAATACTATTATCTCACTGATTCCTTTGTGCGGAGGTAATTTTCATCTAAGCGCAATACCCATACTATTTTATTTGATCTTCATGATGAATCATATACCATGGACCTTGAAGATTTTAATACTGGGTGCAAAATCCCACGGTGGGGCATTTTTAGTGAGCCTCACAAATCTGAATATAATAATTTCCTTGCTAGCATCACTATGGGGCAAACTAGAAATATCACACAAGATACCATAGGGAGCATTCACTTTCCTGACATACATTACTTTGCTCTCTTTATAGGTAGATGCATTAGCGGTAAGCATGAGCGTAGCCACCTTTGCGTCCCAGATCTTAGTGTCCTCAAGAGTGTGGTCTTAGGTGATAAGCCATATAACTTGGGGGCCATTGTTGCGAGGAGGTTACATCTTAATGCTAAAGATGGAGATTTATTTGGTGGGATTTATGCAACTCATTTAGCTAATTATCTTGGTGTACCTATAAGAGAGAATGAGATTGAGTTGCCACCCGCTTTTCTAGATAAAAATGCTATGGTACGCTACTAGTTTCTTGAGACGAGCGACCAGTCCCTCCAGTACCGACTAATCTTTGACAGGCGGTGTGTTGTCCATATTACACTTCCTGCTCCTGCCTTCTTTAACTTTCACGTAAATGGGAGATATTTTATAACTAGAGAGGAGGTAAACGAGTATGAGAGAACATCGGAGGCCGCTCGCCTTCAGGAAGAAGCTCGCCAGGCGGTAGCTGCCACAACACAGTACGACCCCAACTATGATTTCGAATATCATCCGGGCCAGTGGTGGCCCTAGACCAACTTAGGCCAAAAGCCTAAGCTTTGGGGAGTACGCATTTCTCACCGACATTACATTCATGTTCACACACTCATTCTAGTTATTGGTGTTCATACTTTTTCATTGTATTATCCATGTTAGTTTATTTTCTTTTCTTGCTTTCTTTTTGTGTGTTTGAAAAACTTTGAGAAAAAACAAAAAAATTAGTCATAGTTTAGTTTACTTTCCATGTTTATGTAGTAGTAGTATTAAAGAAAAACTAAACAGATTTCTCGTTCTTCTTTTGCTTGTTGGGAGCTTTCCTGTGTAAATTGTTTTTCTCGTTCTTGTTTTACTTTCTTTAGAAAAACAAAAACTCCAAAATCATTTCAGCGTGTTTCTTTGAAATTCTTTTCTTTTCTTTGGGGGTCGAGAGGAGAAGACCACGATGAAAATGATGAGTGGGTCTCATGTGCATTATAGTTGATCTAGCAAAGAGCCCATATTACCTTGTCTTCTCCTTTGAATAAATGTTTGCAGATTCCAGCTTAGTCCAATGCACGTGCACTATTATTATTATTATTCACACCGTTCGGTCGTGCAAGTGAAAGGCAATAATGATGATATATGATAAAATGATTGAGATGAGGAAAAGCTGGTATGAAGTCCACCTATCTTATTTTTGTAAATATGATTAGTTCATCATTCCTGATTTAGCCTATTATGAATGAAACATGTTTGCAATGACAATTAGAGATAGTTACTCATGCCATGCTTAATTAGCTAGGAGTTTATAATTTTTTACCTTGCGTGCCAACATGCTATTAAGATGGTTGTGATGTAGTATGATAGGATGGTATCCTCCTTGGAATGATTCGAGTGACTTGACTTGGCACATGTTCACGCATGTAGTTGAAACAAAATCAACATAGCCTCCATGATATTTATGTTCATGGTGATTTATATCCTACTCATGCTTGCACTCATTGTTGGTTAATCTCAATGCATGTTCATGACTGTTGTCGCTCTCTAGTTGGTCGCTTCCCAGTCTCTTTCTAGCCTTCACTTGTACTAAGTGGGAATACTGCTTGTGCATCCACTTCCATAAGGCCCAAAGTTGTTCCGTGTGAGTACACCTTACCTACCTATATGTGGTATTTACCTACCGTTCCAAGTAAATCTGCATGTGCCAAACTCTAAACCTTCAAATGAAACTCTGCTTTGTATGCTCGAATCGCTCATGTAGCAACTAGGGTTGTTTATATCTTCCATGCTAGGTGGTTTATTCTCACGATGAGTGGACTCCGCTCATCATTCATGAGAAAATGGCTGGTAACCGAGATGCCCAGTCCCATGCTCAAATCAAATCAAAATAATTGCAAACAAACCCCCCCAAGATTGTTGTTAGTTGGATGGTACATGTTGTTTCGGACCAGCCGTGGAGTGTGCTTGTTGGTGGCGGGGGAGTATAAACTTTACCATTCTGTTTGGGAACCGCCTATAATGTATGTAGCATGGAAGATACCGAGATCTCTTGGTTGTTATGTTGACAATGAAAGCATACCGATCAAAATATTATTTATCTCTATTTCAAAAACCTGAGCTCTGGCACCTCTGCAAATCCCTGCTTCCCTCTGCGAAGGGCCTATCTATTTACTTTTATGTTGTGTCATCATCCTCTTATAAAAAGCACCAGTTAGAGAGCACCACTATCATTTGTATGCATTTTTATTAATTTATATTGAGTATGACTGTGACTGGATCTCTTTTGCCATGAATTACAATGTCTAGTCAGTCCTTGATCTTTAGGGGTGCTCTACATTTATGTTTTGCGGTCTCAGAAAGGGCTAGCGAGATACCATCTTGTTATATCATATCATGATTGTTTTGAGAAAGTGTTGTCATCCAAGATATTAATTGTTATTGCTCGCTAGTTGATTATGCCATTGATATGAGTAAACGTGAGACCTAAATGTTATTGTGAACATGGTTAGTTCATAATATTTGCTAAAAACTTGAATGCTTGTGATGACCCACAAGTATATGGGATCTATCATAGTCCTTTCAATAAGTAAGAGTGTCGAACCCAACAAGTAGCAGAAGGAAATGACAAGCGGTTTTCAGCAAGGTATTCTCTGCAAGCACCAAAATTATCGGTAATAGATAGTTGTATGATGAGATAATTCGTAACGGGTAACAAGTAACAAAAGTAAAAAGGGAGTAGCAAGGTGGCACAATCCTTTTTGTAGCAAAGGACAAGCCTGGAAAAATTCTTATATAAAGCAAAGCGCTCCCGAGGACACGTGGGAATTATTGTCAAGTTAGTTTTCATCATGCTCATATGAGTCGCGTTCGTTACTTTGATAATTTGATATGTGGGTGGACCAGTGCTTGGGTGCTGCCCTTTCTTGGACAAGCCTCCCACTTATGATTGACCCCTCTCGCAAGCATCCGCAACTATGAAAGAAGAATTAAGTAAACCTAACCATAGCATGAAACATATGGATCCAAATCAGCCCCTTATGATGCAACACATAAACTAGGGTTTAAGCTTCTGGCACTCTAGCAACCCATCATCTACTTATTACTTCCCAATGCCTTCTCCTAGGCCCAATGGTGAAGTGTCATGTAGTCTACATTCACATAACACCACTAGAGGAAAGACAACATACATCTCATCAAAATATCGAACGAATACCAAATTCACATGATTACTTATAACAAGACCTCTCCCATGTCCTCAGGAACAAAAGTAACTACTCAAAAAGCATATTCACGTTCATAATCAAAGGAGTATTAATTATCATTAAGGATCTGAACATATGATCTTCCACCGAATAAACCAACTAGCATCAACTACAAGGAGTAATCAACACTACTAGCAACCGAGAGGTACCAATCTGAGGTTTTGAGGCAGAGATCGGATATAAGAGATGAACTAGGGTTTGAGAGGAGATGGTGCTGGTGAAGATGTTGATGGATGTTGACCCCTCTCGATGAGAGGATCAATGGTGATGACGATGGCGATGATTTCCCCCTCCTGGAGGGATGTTTCCCCGGCAGAACAGCTCCGTCGGAGCCCTAGATTGGTTCTGCCCAGGTTCCTCCTCGAGAGGGCGGCGCTTCGTCCCAAAAGCTTGCTTCTTATTTTTTCTAGGTCAAAACACACAATATAGCAAAATATGGGCGTCGGGGGCCTGCCAGGGGGCCCACAAGGACGGGGGCGTGCCCTCCACCCTTATGGCTGGCTGGTGGCCCCCCTCTGGCGCTTTCTTCGCCCAATATTTTTTATTTATTCCAAAACTGATCTCTGGGAAGTTTCAGGACTTTTGGAGTTGTGCAGAATAGGTATCTAATATTTGCTCCTTTTCCAGTCCAGAATTCCAGCTGCCGGCATTCTCCCTCTTCATGTAAACCTTATAAAATAAGAGAGAAAAGGCATAAGTATTATGATATAACGTGTAATAACAACCCTTAATGTAATAAATATCAATATAAAAGCATGATTCAAAATGGACGTATCAACTCCCCCAAACTTAGACATCGCTTGTCCTCAAGCGAAAGCCAATACCAAAAAATATGTCCACATGTTTAGAGATAGAGGTGTCGATAAAATAAAATATGTACCTGAGGGCATCATGATCATCTTTAGAACAACAACATACATTGTCATATAATTTCTTATGCTAAAGTAATAATTCATTCACAAGGTAAAGTATGAATAAAAAACTTCATTGAAAACTAACAAACCATGATCTCAGTCAATTAAGCAATTACAATTTATCATAACATCGGAAAGAGTCAATATAAGAGCTTTTCAGCAAGTCCACATACTCAACTATCATTTAGTCTTTCAAAGTTGCTAACACTCACGCGATACTTATGGGTTCAAAGCTTCAATCGGACACAGAGAAAGATAGGGGCTTATAGTTTCACCTCCCAACCTTTTACCTCAAGGGTAATGTCAAAAATAGCACTTTATGAAAACCTACATCCGATGGATATATATATCTGGATATCTCCAGCACATAGTGCTTGCAAAAATAAAAAGTGTAAAAGGAAAGGTGAAGATCACCATGACTCTTGTATAAGGGTAGAAGGTAAAAATAAAACATAGGCCCTTCGTAGAGGGAAGCAGAGGTTGTCATGCGCTTTTATGGTTGGATGCACAAAATCTTAATGCAAAAGAATGTCATTTTATATTGCCGCTTGTGATAAAGAAATTTATTATGCAGTCTATCGCTTTTATTTCTTCAATATCACAAGTTTGTATAAAGCTTATTTTCTTCACACTAATAGATCATACATATTTAGGGAGCAATTTTTATTGCTTGCACCGATGACAACTTACTTGAAGGATCTTACTCAATTCATAGGTAGTATGGTGGACTCTCATGGCAAAACTGGGTTTAGGGATGTTTGGAAGCACAAGTAGTATCTGTACTTGGTGCATAGAATTTGGCTAGCATGAGAGGGAAAGGCAAGATCAACATGTTGGAGGATCCATGACAATATAACTTCTATTCGGATATAAGAAAACATAACCCATTATGTTGTCTTCCTTGTCCAACATCAACTTTTTAGCATGTCATATTTTAATGAGTGCCCACAATCACAAAATATGTCCAAGATAGTATATTTATATGTAAAACCCCTCTTTCCTTATTACTTCCTATTAATTGCAACAATGACCAAAACTATGTTTGTCAACTCTCAACAACTTTTATTCATCACACTCTTTATATGTGAAGTCATTACTCTCCATAAGATCAATATATGGTCTTTTTATTTATTTTTATTCTTTCTTTAATTCCCTCAATATCATAGCAGGATAACAAAGCCCTCAACTTAAAACTACTCTTTATTATATATAACTCATGGACTCGATTACATAGATAGAGATCAAAACAAAACTCAAAGCTAGATCATCCTAAAATTTTATTCTACTAGATCAAGATATAACCAAAAGGATCGAACTAAGAAAAATGATAAAGATAGAGGTGTGATGGTGATATGGTACCAGGGCACCTCCCCCAAGCTTGGAAGTTGCCAAGGGGAGTGCCCATACCCATGTATTTATGTCTCTTTCTTTGGAGGTGGTGATGACGAGGTTGTTGATGTAGTAGGCTTGTCATACATCTTCCAAGGCATAGGCTCACCATCATAGAAAGATGAAGGAGTCTCCGGGATCCTCAAATCTGCATCCAAACTCATCCTCTTGAATCTATATTCATACTCGTAGTTTTGGTTTTGCAGGTCATAGATCTGGGCCTAGAGGTGCTCAATTTTCTCATGAAGCCTAAAGATGGCCTCCTCGATGTTCTTGGCATCTAGCTTGTGATTGTTGGTGAACTCCGCGATCATTAAGTGATTGGCATTAAGTCCATGTTCCACCATCCATTGACACTTGAAAACTTGTTGCTCCATTGCTTCGAGTCTTGTCTCCATGCTTCTGGTCCTCTTCGTCCCCTCAACACCGTGGATGTGCAACACCCCTCACGCATCTCAATGGTTTGAGGGTGTTGCAGCACCTCCGCGAGGTAAGGGTTGATGACCTTCTCTAAAAACTTGTCCTGGGGGCGCTTGGAGACTTCATGATGATTTAGATTTGTCAGCAAAACAGCTCAAAACAAAAACAGAGGATTTTGTCATGGTACGGTGGTCAAAACCTTCAGGTGATTATATAATGAATTTTTACCGACCAAAAGAAGCATCATGCAAGAAAACGGAGTCCTGAGGGCACAGGAGGTGGCCACAAGGCAGGGGCGCGCCCAGGGGGTAGGGCGCTCCCTCCACCCTTGTGGATGCCTCCTGTCTCTTTCGGACTACTTTTAATTTTCCTAATTTTTTAAATATTGTAAAATGGAGAAAAATTGCTACTAGAACAGTTTTGGAGTCGGTTTACTTACTGTACCACATACCTATTCCTTTTCATAGTCTGAAACATTCTGTGAAGTGTCCCTTATGTACTCCTCCGGTGTTACGGTGTCAATTATATTGGTCTCAGCATTTATGGGATTACCTGAGAATGTTTGATTCTTTGACTGTTTACCACATTCGGATTTGTGCCTTCGGTGTTGTTGATTTTTATGGCACCAAAATGATGGACCACCTCGATAATGTAAGGACCTTCCCATTTAGAGAGAAGTTTTCCTGGAAAAAATCTTAAACGAGAGTTGTATAGCAAAACATGATCACCTACATTAAACTCACCCTTTTGTATCCCTTGTCATGCCATCTTTTAACCTTTTCTTTACACAACTTGGAATTGTCATAGGCTTGGGTTCTTCGTTCATCAAGTGAGCTAATGTCAAATAACCTCTTCTCATCGGCAAGTTTGAAATCATAGTTGATATCTTTAATTTCCCAATATGCCTTATGTTCTAGTTCGAGAGGTAAGTGACAAGCCTTTCGATAAACCATTTTATACGGAGACATACCCATAGGATTTTTATAAGCAGTTCTATAAGCCCATATTCCATCATCAAGTTTCTTGGACCAATTATTTCTAGATCTATTAACAGACTTTTGCAAAATCAATTTAATCTCTCTATTGCTCAATTCTACTTGACCACTAGACTGAGGATGGTATGGATATGAAATTCTATGGTTAACATCATACTTAGCAAGCATTTTACGAAAAGCACCATGAATAAAATGTGAACCACCATCAGTCATTAAATATCTAGGGACTCCAAACCTCGGAAAAATAACTTCTTTAAGCATCTTAATAGAAGTGTGATGATCGGTGAGGGAGTTCCGGACTAGGGGGTGTCCGGATAGCCGAACTATCATCATCGGCCGGACTCCAAGACTATGAAGATACAAGATTGAAGACTTCGTCCCGTGTCCGGATGGGACTTTCCTTGGCGTGGAAGGCAAGCTTGGCGATATGGATATGTAGATCTCCTACCATTGTAACCGACTCTGTGTAACCCTAGCCCTCTCCGGTGTCTATATAAACCGGATGGCTTTAGTCCGTAGGACGAACAACAATCATACCATAGGCTAGCTTCTAGGGTTTAGCCTCCTTGATCTCGTGGTAGATCTACTCTTGTAACACACATCATCAATATTAATCAAGCAGGACGTAGGGTTTTACCTCCATCAAGAGGGCCCGAACCTGGGTAAAACATCGTGTCCCTCGTCTCCTGTTACCATCCGCCTAGACGCACAGTTCTGGACCCCCTACCCGAGATTCGCCGGTTTTGACACCGACATTGGTGCTTTCATTGAGAGTTCCTCTGTGTCGTCGCCAATAGGCTCGATGGCTTTTTCGATCGTCATCAACGACGTAGTCCAGGGTGAGACCATCCTCCCCGGGCAGATCTTTGTATTCGGCAGCTTTGCACTGCGGGCCAATTCGCTTGGCCATCTAGAGCAGATCAAAAGCTACGCCCCTGGCCGTCAGGTCAGATTTGGAAGTTTGAACTTCACGGCCGACATCCGTAGGGACTTGATCCTCGATGGATTCGAGCCACAGCCGAGCGTGCCGCACTGTCATAATGGGCATGATTTAGCTCTGTTGCCGGACAGTACCCTGGAGGCCGCACTCGAGCCCGCTCCGATCTTCAATTCGGAGCCGGCTGCACAGATCAAGGACGGATGGCTAGACATTGCCTCGGGGGCTGCAAGCTCTATGGTGATAGAGCCGAACACTGATCTTGTCCCTCACGAAGCTGGTGACTCCGAGGTGCCGAACTCCTCGCTGGACCCCGAACCTCCCGCGCCCCCTCCGATCGAATCCGATTGGGCGCCGATCATGGAGTTCACCGCGGCGGACATCTTTCAACACTCACCTTTTGGCGACATCCTGAGTTCGCTGAAGTATCTCTCATTATCAGGAGAGCCCTGGCCGGACTGCGGCCAGGACGGTTGGGATGCGGATGACGAAGAAATTCAAAGCCCACCCACCACCCACTTGGTAGCCACTGTTGATGACCTAACAGACATGCTAGACTATGACTCCGAAGACATCGACGGTATGGACGACGATGCCGAAGATGACCAAGAACCAGCGCCTACGGGGCACTGGAAAGCCACCTCATCATATGACATATACATGGTGGATATCCTAGAGGATGGGAATGGCGAAGGGGCAGCAGAGGATGACCCCTCCAAGAAACAGCCCAAGCGTCAGCGTCAGCGGCGCCGCTCTAAATCCCGCCATAGCAAGAATGAAGATTCCGGCACCGGAGATAATAATACACCGGACAGTGCCGAAGACAATCCACTCCAGCAAGATCCAGCGCAGGAGGACGGAGACGCCAGCCCTCATGAGAGAGCGGCAGAAGAAGAGGTAGAGGACTACATGCCTCCATCCGGAGACGAGGCAAGCCTCGACGACGACGAATTCGTCGTGCCTGAGGATCCCGTGGAACAGGAGCGTTTCAAACGCAGGCTTATGGCCACGGCGAACAGCCTGAAGAAAAAGCAGCAACAACTTAGAGCTAATCAAGATCTGCTAGCCGACAGATGGACTGAAGTCCTCGCGGCCGAAGAGCATGAGCTCGAACGCCCCTCCAAAAGCTACCCTAAATGCAAGCTGCTCCCCCGATTAGAGGAGGAGGCATATGAACCCGCATCACCAGGAGACAATACGGCTGATCGACCACCCCGTGGTCACGACAGAGAGGCCTCTAGGCCCTTCACTAGACCCGTACCCCGGCATCGCTCGAAAAGCACAAGGCCACAGGGGAACGCTCCGGACTTGCGAGATATATTGGAGGATAGGGCAAGACAATCAAGATCGTTCTATGGATCGCGTGGGCGCCCCATGATACGTGACGACAACCGTCGCGCCGGACACAGTAAGTCCAGCCGGGCCGAACAAAACAGACAAAGCTCTTTTGAGCTCCGTCGCGATATCGCCCAGTACAGAGGCGCCACACACCCACTATGCTTCACAGATGAAGTAATGGATCATCAAATCCCCGAAGGGTTTAAACCCGTGAATATTGAATCTTACGATGGCACAACAGACCCCGCGGTTTGGATCGAAGACTATCTCCTTCACATCCATATGGCCCGCGGTGACGATCTTCACGCCATCAAATATCTCCCCCTCAAGCTTAAAGGACCAGCCCGGCATTGGCTTAACAGCTTGCCAGCAGAGTCAATTGGGAGTTGGGAAGACCTGGAAGCCGCATTTCTCGATAACTTCCAAGGCACGTATGTGCGACCACTAGACGCTGATGACCTAAGCCACATAATTCAGCAGCCAGACGAATCGGCCAGACAATTCTGGACACGGTTCTTAACCAAGAAAAACCAAATCATCGACTGTCCGGATGCGGAGGCCCTTGCAGCCTTCAAGCATAATATCCGCGACGAGTGGCTTGCCTGGCACCTGGGACAGGAAAAGCCGAAATCCATGGCAGCCCTCACATCACTCATGACCCGCTTCTGCGCGGGTGAGGATAGCTGGCTAGCACGCAGCAACAACCTCAGCAAACATTCTGGCAGTCCGGATACCAAGGACCGTAATGGCAGGCCGAATCGTAACAAAAACAAACGCCGCATTAACAGCGACAACAGTGAAGATACGTCAGTCAATGCCGGATTCAGAGGCTCTAAGCCCGGTCAGCGGAAAAAGCCATTCAAAAGAACTACTCCGGGTCCGTCCAATTTGGACCGAATACTCGACCGCTTGTGCCAGATACATGGCACCCTTGAAAAGCCAGCTAACCACACCAATAGGGACTGTTGGGTATTCAAGCAGGCAGGCAAGTTAATTGCCGAAAACAGTGACAAGGGGCTGCATAGCGATGACGAGGAAGAGACCCGACCGCCGAACAATAGAGGACAGAAGGGTTTCCCCCCACAGGTGCGGACGGTGAACATGATATACGCAACGCACATATCCAAAAGGGAGCGGAAGCGTGCACTCAGGGATGTATACGCGATGGAGCCAGTTGCCCCGAAGTTCAATCCATGGTCCTCCTGCCCGATCACTTTTGACCGGAGGGACCACCCCACCAGCATCCGCCATGGAGGATTCGCCGCATTTGTTCTAGACGCAATAGTCGATGGATTTCACCTCACCAGAGTCCTGATGGACGGCGGCAGCAGCCTGAACCTGCTTTATCAGGACACAGTGTGCAAAATGGGCATAGACCCCTCAAGGATTAAACCTACTAAGACGACCTTTAAAGGCGTCATACCAGGTGTAGAAGCCAATTGTACAGGCTCAGTTACACTGGAAGTGGTCTTCGGATCCCCGGATAACTTCCGGAGCGAGGAGTTAATCTTCGACATAGTTCCGTTCCGCAGCGGCCATGCCCTGCTCGGACGTACGCGTTCGCAAAGTTCAACGCGGTGCCGCACTACGCATACCTCAAGCTCAAGATGCTAGGCCCTCGAGGAGTCATCATGGTCAACGGAAACACTGAACGTTCTCTCCGTACGGAAGAACATACAGTGGCTCTCGCGGCAGAAGTACAAAGCAGTCTCTTAAGACAATTCTCGAGTCCGGCCGTTAAACGGCCGGACACAGCTAAGCGCGCCCGGAGTAACCTACAACAAGACCACCTGGCACGTTCCGAGCACGCGTAGCAGTGCGGCCCCATTCCCAGCCCCTATAAAACGTCAAGACAGGTCCTTCGCGTACACCATTACGCTCTGAAGATACCATGGGCATGGGGAGAGGGGCGCGACCACGATAGGCCCAGACTGCGGTTCAACCACACCAGGGGCTCTTAAGTGTGTCGTTTTTTTCTTTCCTTTTCTCTTTACCCACAGGACTCCGTTCGTCAGAGGCCCTGTCCGGCAATAGACCTGCCGAACTCACGATGCAACAGCCAGGGAAGAAGAAAGGCTACAGCGAATATCCAGGTGGTCTCCATTACGAGCATTAAATTTGTTTTATGCACCATTCCGCAGCCTACCCCTGGAGGGAGACATATTTTACAGTCCCATCCCTTGCTTATCGCACCATTTGTATCGTTCTGCACTTATAGCAGTTTTTCTTGAATAAGTAATGCAGCACCCTTTTGCTTCCAATTGCATTTCTCTTTTATACATATGTTCATTTATGACATTACGCATCCATACATTTTGGTACGGCTAAAATACACCAGGGGCTTATGTTTCCCGCATCATGGTGTAATAAGTCCGAACACTTTCACAAGTGCGGCACCCCGAACTTATAGCACTATATGCATCAGCTCCGAATCATGTCTTCGGTCAATAGTTGGGTTTGCCCGACTCCCATGTTTCGGTACCTTACGTTCCGTTGTATCGGCTAAGGTAGCACTGGGAGAACCACTATGATTGCGCCCCAGTTGAGCTGGGTTAACGCCTCAGTGGAGAAAGCTAAAACTGACTGTCATGATGAGGCGAGAGCTGGTCGCTGTTCGAGAGGTTTCTGCGAGTCCTTAAAGACTTATGCCGCTTAGAGCGAGGAGCCGGATTTTGTCCGGCCCAGGCATGGATAGCGCCCCAAATTCGGCCTTCCGAAGACTAGGGGCTTCGCCGAAATTTAAAATTATAGAATTCTATGGCTAAGTGAGAGTGTTCAAGCATTATAAGTCCGGTTGCCTTGTTCATTGTGTTGAGCGCCTCCCTAGATGGACCCAAATATGGGAACAAGAGCGCTCAAATTTATCCCGGACACCCCAACACTCGTGGCTTGGGGGCTGAAGCCGACGACTTGCCATCTCTCAGATTTGATAAACAGCCGCACAGAAGGTAATATTTTAAATTAAAAAGCGTTGCTTAGCGCAAATGAACTAAGTTTTCAGCACACAGGATAACAAAATGCGAGTCTACTCAAATATTACATCTTTGGAGCACTCACCCGCAATAGTGCGGGCACCCTTCAGCACACTCTTATAATACATCTCGGGCATGCGATGCTCCTTGCCCTCTGGTGGTGGGTCCGTCACAAGCTTCTAGGCATCCATCTTGCCCCAGTGCACCTTTGCGCGTGCAAGGGCCCGACGGGCACCCTCAATACAGGCGGAGTGCTTGATGACTTCAACCCACGGGCACGCATCCACCAGCCGCCGCACCAGGCCGAAGTAGCTCCCAGGCATGGCCTCCTTAGGCCACAACCGAACTATGAGGCCCTTCATGGCCTGTTCGGCCGCCTTGTGGAGCTCGACCAGCTGCTTCAGCTGGTCGCTAAGGGGCACTGGATGTCCGGCCTCGGCATACTGAGACCAGCAGACCTTCTCCGTCGAGCTCCCCTCCTCGGCCCGGTAGAATGCGGCAGCATCGGACACGCTGCAAGGAAGATATGCGAACGCTCCTGGAGATCTCCGAATTCGGGTAAGCGACAGGTAATTAACACTCACATGCTTACTTTGCATGAAAAATGCCTTACCCGCTGCTATTTTCTTTACCGCCTCGATCTCCTGGAGGGCCTTGTAGGCTTTGGCCTTAGCGGCTTTGGCACTCTCAAGAGCCGTTGCAAGCTTAGACTCTCGAGTCTTCGAGTCACGCTCCAGGCTCCCATGTTTCTGCACGAGATCCTGGAGCTCTTGCTGTACCTCCGCCACCCGCGCCTCCCGCTTCTCTCGCTCGGTGCGCTCCGCAGCCGCATTGCATTCGGCCGCGGCCACCGCCTCTTTCAGGGTCACCACCTCGTTAGTGGCCCCTGCAATACCCATGTTATCCTTGTCATTCTTTTTGCAACCAAAATCCTTTTCTGTAAGGTGCAATTTTAATAAGGTGTTACTCACCTTACTTGTCCTTGAGCTGCTTCTTGGCACGGCCGAGCTCGTTCTCGGACTGCTCGAGGTTTTCCTTCAAAGTATTGACCTCCGCAGTCAGTGCGGCAGAGGTTAGCAGCGCAGCCTGCAATCCCATATTGACATATTTTTTATGACTCCTGCGTATATCTTTTTTAAGATCCTCAGTCCAGCTTTTCTTTCCGAACACCAAACCGAGCATCAGGGGCTACTGTCTATGTGGTACCATTTTATACATATTGAAATTCTTACCTCAAAGCCTGTTAAAAGGCTGCTGCAGGCTTCGGTCAGCCCGCTCTTGGCGAGCCGCACCTTCTGAATCACCACACTCATAACAGTGCGGTGCTCTTCTTCGATGGAGGCGCCGTTGAGCGCCTCCAGCAAATTATCCGGCACCTCCGGTTGGACGGAGGCAGCCGGTGTCACGGTCTTGCCCTTCTTGCGAAGGGGTCGCCCGCCGGACTCCGGAGCCACTGTGGGTTCCGGGGCCGAGTCCGGTGCAAAGTCCGAGAGGTTGTCCTGCGACACCTCCGGGGCCCTCTCCTCCTGGTGGGTCCCTTCCTGGGATCCCACCTCGGCATCTTCCGTGTCACGGGGGGTGGAGGCAGTCGGAAGAGAATCCATATCCGATGCACCTAAGGACCCGCTCGACGAACTGGGAAGATCATCCTTAGGCGGACTGCAGGGTTGTATGCGGCATTAGAAAGACATTATGTGGCGGAAAATAAAAACCTTGAAGCTATTCGGGAGTCCAGATACTTATGATCTCGCCAGAGGCTTGGCCCTTGGAGGCCAGTCCTCGTCGTCGTTACCGGCGTTGGCTGAGCAGTCCGGGGGAAGAGTTTTTCCCTTCTTGGACCCTTCGGCCTCCCTTGTTGGGGAGGCCTTCCTTTTCTTCCCTCCCCCCGCTGGGGGAGAGGCTTTCCTCTTCTCCTCCTCGCCTTGGTGGGAGGATTCGGCCTCGGATTCATCATCCGATAGCACCTGAAAACGGGAACTCTTACGAGTCCCCGTGGCCTTCTTCTTGGCCTTCTTCTCCGGCACCACGTGGGGTGCCGGAGCCAGCAGTCCCGTTAGGCGGGCTTCCGCTGGGTCCTCTGGCAATGGGACCGGACAGATAGCCTGTGCGGCCTTCGTCAGCCAGTCCTGTCAAAGGAAAGGGAGTTTAGATCCCGCATAGAGTCAAACTATGGAAAACAAGCGTCCCTTAAAGGACAAAATAACTTACCTCATCAGCTGGACGCTTCAAGCTGAATCCGCGATCTTCGGTAGCGGATGCTGGAGCCTCGGCGCCTTTAAACAGCACCTTCCAGACCTCTTCGTACGTAGTGTCGAAGAGCCCATTCAAAGTTTGATGCCGCGCCGGGTCAAACTCCCACATGTTGAAGCCCCGTCGTTGGCACGGGAGAATATGGCGGATGAGCATAACCTGGACTACGTTGACAAGCTTGATCTTCTTGTCCACCAGCTTTTGAACGCAGGCTTGGAGTCCAGTCAGCTCCTCCGAATCGCCACAAATCCGGCCGCTCTCTTTCCAGGAGGTGAGCCGTGTAGGGATGCCAGATATGAATTCGGGGGCCGCTGCCCATTCGGGGTCACGCGGCTTGGTGATGTAGAACCACCCCAATTGCCACCCCTTGATGGTTTCCACAAAAGTTTCCTGCCCACCATGGTGCCTCCGCACTCCGCTTGGCTGCCCTTCACAACCTTCGGCTTGACACTGAAGGTCTTGAGCCACAAGCCGAAGTGGGGCTGGATGCAGAGGAAGGCCTCACACACGACGATAAACGCCGAGATGTTGAGGATGAAATTCGGGGCCAGATCATGGAAATCCTGGCCGTAGTAGAACATGAGCCCCTGGACAAAGGGATGGAGCGGGAATCCCAGTCGGCGGAGGAAATGGGGAAGAAATACTACCCTCTCATGGGGCTTGGGGGTGGGGATGAGCTCTCCCTCGATGGGGAGCCGGTGCGCGATGTCGCTAGACAAGTATCCGGCGTTGCGCAGCTTCTGGATCTGCCCCTCCGTGACGGAGGAGGCCATCCACTTGCCTCCTGCTCCCGACATAGTTGGAGAAGGTTGAGGCGAGATGTGCGGGCTTGGGTGCTGGAGCTCGGGTTCGCAGAGATGGATAAACCAAGGAGGAAGAAGGCGCAGGTAAAAGGGTTGGATCTTTATCCCCTTATATGGGCGAACGGAAACATGCGTCCCCACCGGCCTGATAAAACTCGCTTGTCCCCCAAGCGCCGCAATCAATGGCGCGGTTGGGTTACCCACGTCCGTATTGATGGGAATCCCGGAATAAGGGGAACACGATCTCTGCTTCGACAAGACGTGCCAAGGAAACCGCTTCGCTAAACGCGCTGAGGTGATACAATAAAAACAATTTAAGTAAAGGCTTGGTAGTGGTGTGACGTCATGCCATCAAATACGGCAGCAGATTGGACTTGTGTAAATATTATTCTCTCTACGATGGTATGTGGAAATTATTTTGCAGAGCCGGACACTATCCTGGTGTTCACAATCTTCCATGAATTATTCGGAGGGAGAACCCGCCTTGCAATGCCGAAGACAACATGCGCGCCGGACTCGTCGTCATTGAAGCCTGGTTTAGGGGCTACTGAGGGAGTTCCGGACTAGGGGGTGTCCGGATAGCCGAACTATCATCATCGGACGGACTCCAAGACTATGAAGATACAAGATTGTAGACTTCGTCCCGTGTCCGGATGGGACTTTCCTTGGCGTGGGAGGCAAGCTTGGCGATACGGATATGTAGATCTCCTACCATTGTAACCGACTCTGTGTAACCCTAGCCCTCTCCGGTGTCTATATAAACCGGATGGCTTTAGTCCGTAGGACGAACAACAATCATACCATAGGCTAGCTTCTAGGGTTTAGCCTCCTTGATCTCGTGGTAGATCTACTCTTGTAACACACATCATCAATATTAATCAAGCAGGACGTAGGGTTTTACCTCCATCAAGAGGGCCCGAACCTGGGTAAAACATCGTGTCCCTCGTCTCCTGTTACCATCCGCCTAGACGCATAGTTCGGGACCCCCTACCCGAGATCCGCCGGTTTTGACACCGACAATCGGCACTACTAGTTGGAATAGCTTCTACCCACTTAGTAACATAATCAACAACAACTAGAATATGTGTATACCCATTTGAGGAAGGAAAAGGTCCCATATAATCAAAGCCCCAAACATCAAATGGTTCAATAACAAGTGAATATTTCATAAGCATTTCCTGACGTCTACTAATATTACCAATTCTCTAGCATTCATCACAAGACAAGACAAACTTACGAGCATCCTTGAAGAGAGTAGGCCAATAAAAGCCGGATTGCAATACCTTGTGTGCAGTTCTATCTCCAGCATGGTGTCCTCCGTAAGCCTCGGAGTGGCACTTGCGTAGGATCTGTTCCTGTTCATGCCCACGTACACAACATCTAATAACACCATCTACTCCTTCTTTATAAAGGTGTGGGTCATCCCAAAAGTAATGTCTTAAATCATAGATAAACTTTTTCTTTTGCTGGTATGTGAAACTAGGTGGTATAAATTTAGCAACAATGTAATTAGCATAATCAGCATACCATGGAGTATTACGAGAAGCATTTATGACAACTAATTGCTCATCAGGAAAACTATCATCAATAGGTAGTGGGTCATCAAGAACATTTCCTAACCTAGACAAGTTTCCTGCAACAGGGTTCTCAGTTCCCTTTCTACCAATAATATGCAAATCAAATTCTTGTAACAAGAGAACCCATCTAATAAGTCTAGGTCTAGCATCTTTCTTTTCCATGAGATATTTAATAGCAGCATGATCAGTGTGAACAGTTACTTTAGAATCAACAATATAAGATCTGAACTTATCACAAGCAAAAACAACTGCTAAAATTCTTTTTCAGTAGTAGCATAATTTCTCTGAGCACTATATAGAGTTTTACTAGCATAATGAATAACATTCAACTTCTTATCAACTCTTTGTTCGAGAACAACACCAACAACATAATCACTAGCATCACACATAATTTCAAAGGGTAAATTCCAATCACGTGGTTGAACAATAGGTGCAGAAATCAAGGCTTTCTTAAGTATTTCAAATGCTTCTACACAATCATCATCAAAAACAAAAGAACATCTTTTTGCAAGAGATTAGTGAGAGGCCTTTAATAAACCTCCTATAGAAACCAACATGACCAAGGAAACTTCTTATACCTTCGATGTCTTTAGGACACAACATTTTTTCAATAGCATCCACTTTAGCTTTATCAACTTCAATACCTCTTTCAGAAATTTTATGCCCCAAGACAATACCTTCATTAACCATAAAGTGTCACTTCTCTCAATTCAAGACAAGATTAGTTTCTTCACATCTCTGCAAAACTCAATCAAGGTTGCTTAAGCAATCATTAAAAGAAGTTCCGTAAACGGAGAAATCATCCATCAAAACCTCAATAGTCTTTTCACAAAAGTCAGAGAATATAGCAGTCATACATCTTTGAAAGGTAGCGGGTGCATTGCATAAACCAAAATGCATACGTGTCACGCCCAATATGCGATACTATCCTAAAGATACTCGAAGGTCCCACCAAGGATAGAACCGCATATTAAAACGCTTTTGCAAGGTGGATATCATTACATCAACATTACATAATAGATGGGGATACATACCAAAGACATACAATGCCACACGATTACAACATCATCATACATAAGATCATCATCCGACTATGGATGAAGCACAAATAGAAACTCAAACGACATCCACCCTGCTAGCCCAGGCTGCCGACCTGGAACCTATCCCCTGATCAAAGAAGAAGCAGAAGAAGAACTCCAAAACAAGCAACATCGCTATCGCGTCAAGATCATCGCATAACCTGTACCTGCAACTGTTGTTGTAGTAATATGTGAGCCACGAGGACTCAGCAATCCCATTACCATGGGTATCAATACTAGCAAAGCTTAATGGGAAAGGAAGGGGTAAAGTGGTGAGATTGCAGCAGCAACTAAGCATATATGGTGGCTAACATACGCAAATAAGAGCGAGAAGAGAAGCAAAGGAACGGTCGTGAAGCTAGCAATGATCAAGAAGTGATCCTGAACTCCTACTTACGTCAAACATAACCCAGAAACCGTGTTCACTTCCCGGACTCCGCCGAAAAGAGACCATCACGGCTACACATACGGTTGATGCATTTTAATTCAGATCTGGTGTTAAGTTATCTACAACCGGACATTAACAAATTCCCATCTACCACATAACTGCGGGCACGGCTTTCGAAAGTTTAAACCCTGCAGGGGTGTCCCAACTTAGCCCATGATAAGCTCTCGCGGTCAACGAAGGATATTCCTTCTCCCAGGAAGACCCGACCAGACTCGGAATCCCGGTTACAAGACATTTCGACAATGGTAAAACAAGACCAGCAAAGCCGCCCGAATGTGCCTACAAATCCTGATAGGAGCTGCACATATCTCGTTCTCAGGGCACACCGGATTGTCCAAACTTCCGGTAGGCCAGCCCAGAGTTGCCCCTGGTGGCCACCGGTGGCTGACAGGTTGGACCAACACTCACGACGAGCACTGGCCTGGGGGGGGGGGGGGTAAATAAAGATGACCCTCGGGCTCCAGAAACCCAAGGGAAAAAAGGGCTAGGTGAGGCAAATGGTAAAACCAAGGTTGGGCCTTGCTGGGGAGTTTTATTCAAAGCGAACTGTAAAGGGGGTCCCATAAATCACCCAACCGCGTAAGGAATGCAAAATCAAGGAACATAACACCGGTATGATGGAAACTAGGGCGGCAAGAGTGGAACAAAACACCAGGCATAAGGCCGAGTCTTCCACCCTTTACCAAGTATATAGATGCATTAATTAAATAAGAGATATTGTGATATCCCAACATAATCCTGTCCATCATGGAGCAATCTTCAACTTCACCTGCAACTAACAACGCTATAAGAGGGGCTGAGCAAAGCGGTAACATAGCCAAACAATGGTTTGCTAGTAAGGGTGTCAAAGGTTAGAGGTTCATGGCAATTTGGGAGGCTTGATGAGCAAAAGATAGGTAGCGCAGCAAAGCGATAGAACGAAGCAACTAGCATAGCAATGATAGTAATGAGATCCAATGTGACGGTCATCTTGCCTAAAATACCACAAGGAAGAAGAACGAGTCCATGAAGAAGACGAACGGGAGTAGTCGAACGAATCCTCACAATCACAACATTACCAGAACTAAGAAGCAACACCGGAAAGAAAAAACAACATGGTAAATGCACGAGCATAAACATGGCATGATGCACAAACAAGCATGATGCATGTCCGGTTTAATGAGGCATGGCATGGCAAAGTGCAACAAACAACACTACAAATTAAGTGGAGCTCAATATGCAACGAGTTGCATATTGATGAAACACCACATTCAAGTTATTTAATTCGCTCTCGTTTAGGTACCCAACAATATTAAATGTTGATTAACATGGCAAGAGGTGAAGCATAATTAAACTACCTATCTAGGCAAATTTAAATGAGGCCGGAACAACGAACAACAATTCCAGAAAATCCCCATGTGCATATTTTGAGTTTGGTACTGTTCTGCCCTAAACCATATTTTAGAGTTCTTAAACAGGAAAATAAAGTGCACCATGTTAAACTAGGCATTTTTCCACCCCATTTACATATATAGTTTAATTAATTTGGAGCTACGGTTATTTAGTTATGAAATAAATCATTTGAACATGGCATTTAAGCAAATTTAATCAAACATCATTTTAAACATTTTTAAACATGGATGAAAGTGGCATATTATTAATCTACACAAAATTCTAAGCATTTTACATGTTTAAATCATTTAAATCCGATGCACGGTTATTTACTTGTGAGCAATTTAAAATAATGGCATCCTCCTGTAATTATGCATGCACTGGATAAATGGAAAAAAAATCGCACGGACTGGAAACAAAATGCTACATGGGCTGAATCTGGATCTGGGCAAGGGTTGCTCACATGGGCTCTTGGCCCGGTCAGTAGAAGAGGCAGGCCGGCAGGGCGCTGCCAGGCTGAAGCAGAGGAGCGGTTGGGCCAGATCTGGCGAAGGGGAGGCTGGCGCGAGCTGGGCCTCGCAGGCAGATCGAAGCGGGGCAGGGCGTGGTCAACGCGGGGTCGAGCATTGACCCCATTGATGCAGGCGCATGGCTGGAGGCGAACAGGGGCCGCGCCTATAGGAGGAAGCAGGGCTGGAAGCAGACATGTTCGAGCGCCCTGGGATGATGCAGAGGAGCAGCGCCGGCCGGACTCCGGCGAAGATGAACCAGGCGAGGCCGAGAGTTGAGGAAGCGGGGTGGCACAGGGTCCTGGACGGCGGCAAGGCAAACGGCGGCGGGGATGGAGCTGCAGCTGGCTCCGGCGTGGTAGGGGACTTGGCGGGACTTGGGACGAGCTTGCTCCGGCGAGGGTGTAGTGGTCCAAGGTGCGGCTTCCGGCAACGTGGACGAGGCGAGGAGGAGCGGATTCGGGAGTGGGGAGCTCGTTCCCAGCGGCGGCGGGGTTCCTGTGATCCATGGGAGAGAGACCATGAGAGGAGGAGAAGATACGAGACGGGAGAAGGCATGAGAGGGAAGGGCGCGGGACAGCGGAGCACTGGCCTGGTCGACGGAGGGAGCTCCGGTGGCGATGCGGAACTTGCGGCCAAACGGGGCGAGGCAGAGGAGATCGGGTGCTGGTTGGTTCAGACGCGGGTGGGCTCGGTGGATTTGGATCGAGGCAAGGTGGAGGCTGTCGGTTGGGGTGGTGCTGAAAACGAAGGAGAAATGGTGGCTGGATCAGGAGGGATCCCGAGGATGGAGGGAGGCTGCCGGCTGGCTCGGCTGGTCGGGGAGGATCCCGAGGAAGGAGGGGACTGGGTGGCGGCGCAAGGAGGGGAATAGGGTTAGACTAGGGTTTGATCTGATTTAGTAAGTAGGTGGTCTATATATAGGAAGAATTAGCTTAGGGGCTACCTAGTCCCTCCGATCAAAATCGGACGGACGAGAATAAATATGCTAGGGAGTCCAAAAACAAAAACGGAGATGTTTTATTGATGTTTGGGGATGATCCTAACCAACGTTAAAGACTGAGCGGGTCGGGTTCGGGCAAGTTTCGGACGCACACACGAGGGGGTCGATGGTTGTGCAGAGAGGTTAGGTGGTCTGACAAGAGGGGCTAAAAAAACCTGGTTGGTCTCGGAACGTTCAACGAAAGCAAGGTGGGACGCGACAACTATGAACGGATGCAAGTTTTAAAAACAAAGACAACAACGAGTGCCGATGCAATGCGGATGATGCTATGAGATGAGATGCATGACATGAACACAATGCAAAACAAAAGACAAAAACCCAAACACGAAGGAAATAACATATCACATCTCCGGAAAAGGCAAGAGTTGGAGTTACAATTATGGAAAGTTGTATTGGGGGCGTTACAACACTCCACCACTACGATAGGATCTTGTCCCGAGATCTAGGATGGTACCGGAGGGAAATGGAAGAGGAAGATAAGAGGTAAACTAAATTGCTTCTTCGACAAACGAGTGAAACCATGAACCTTGAGAGGTTGAGCAAAATGAAAGAAAGAAAACAACGAATATGAACAAAGTTGAAAACACTCCGTTAGAAAAGAGGAACTGGGTATACGACGAGAACCAAGAGGTTTAGTGATAAGATAGATATTGAAACCACTCCGGTTAAAACTAGATAGAGAAGGAATAAGATTGATATAATTTGGGCAACACTCCGACTGAAAGAAGAAGGAAAACTTGATAAGATGAAAAGAACTTAAAGAGATGACACAACACTCCGGTTAAATGGATAAACATGAAAAGAACACGATCCTAACAATTCGAGATGATGAGTGAAGAGAGCAACATCACCATGCCTCCGGAAGAAAGAATAGAAGATAGATCATTGAAATAAAAGAATGGAGAAGAAAATGCCAACTTCTGCCACAAATGAGCTTGGAAAGCATCCTTGCAAAGAAGAATTGAACGGAGTTGTTGCAAAATCAACAACGAAAAGAATAAGTTTGTAGTGGGCTTATGGAAACATCTCAACATTATGAGGTGACAACCGACCACTAAAGGAAACAATTGCTTGTTTGAGATCAACGAAGAGATGAAAACTTCTTTCACCGAGAGGATAGGAGAAAACTCGGATCATTGATAAGCACCAGAAATAGCAACATTTCTTAGGGAAGGCTTTAGGTGAAATATGACACAAGATAACTCCAACGAAGAGATTAATGGATTTTAAAATACCTCATTCTTGACAACATGTGAATCCCAAAACGCGAATGGAAATTGTCAAGAATGATATAACACCACATCAAAAGATAAGGTAGAAAGAATTGCACTTTGAAATGCAAGAAGAAGAATACTTGAACGCCTCAAAACAAAACATGTGTAGAGCACCATGTTTAATTTTGAGTATAGCTTGGCGGATCATCACCTCGAGAGAAGTCTTGAAGAACAAATGAAGAATGAAAGGAATCCTTGATGAACCACCATGTAGAGCCTCCATGAAGAACTCCGGTAATGAAAGGATGATAGAAAGAAAGAGAAGTTGAAAACACAAGGTGAAGCCTTGCGATGATTTAGATGGAGCTTCGGGACGAGTTAATTGAGAGCATGGAACTCCGGAAACAAAAGATGAAGCATCTCGAACCGAGAATGTGATATGATGAACAACTCTGGAAAGAAGAAACTAGATCACTTGGATGAAACAGTAATAAGAATTATGTTATGCCTATCCTTCACCAATTTAAATTGATGACAAGCAACAGATTTGGCATACTACTTATTCTCGTAGAAAGGATTAAGAGAGATGTAGCATAAACTTGAGAAGGTATTGATGGAATCACCGGTGGGATTTGAAACAACGAATAAATTGATATGATAACAAAGGAAGTGAAATCTTGAACGAACCACCATAAAAATTGCAAAAGAGAGTAGCAAGGGCACAATTCACCGGGAAGAATTTGAAAACGAATGAAGATATTTGAAGGGATTTAGATACATGAGAACAAAGAGAACATGAACTGATTAGAGGATATTTGAATGATTCACCGGTAAGATTTGGAGAACGATAGCTACACGCTGAGAATGAAGAATTATGACCTGATGGCCTTCGAAGGAAAGAAATGGAAACAACTCATGAAATGCTCCGGATGGTAAGAAAAGAAATCTCACAATCAAAACAATTATGAGGATATCATGAAGCTAGAACCATGAATCTTCAAGAGAATGGACCAAGATTTAGAGGAAACACTTCTTCGGTCTTCACATGTTGAGAATGATGACGAGAACCACCACCAAATTGTTGAGAAACTCCGGAAGGATTAAAAGAGGAAAGGTTGAGCCAAAGATGAAAAGAATTTGAAAGCAACCTTGGAGAAGGCATGTGACTGATGAAAAATTCATTCTTACATCAAACATTGAAAAGAATTTTAGAAGCTCTGGGAAAATTAGAAGAGTCAGGTAAGATCCTGGGAAAAGACCTGTGGGTTAGGGCCCACTCAAAAGAAAACACCGTTGACCGATTTTGAAGAGAGATTGCACCGGTTGAATTAAATGGCTTGAATGAGATAACAACCTTGAAATATCTTGAACGGATTGAGAATGGAAACACAAGTCTTCTGAGATATCTTGAGCACTCCGGATAAGAATAGAGAGAGGTGAACAATTAAGAGGTGCACCGACGTGGAAAAACATTTGAAACGAGGAAAGGGATAAAATCAACACCGAAAGCTTGAATTAAATCCACCGGAGAAGAAAAAAGAACAGAGGATGATGAACTTGAAACTGTTGAGCATCTTCATGGGAAATCACCGGATAAGAACATCGAAAGAAAATAATGAAAAGACTTCTCTCAAATAAAAGGATACATGATTAAGAAATCCGAGTCCTTGAAGTAAAAGGGTGGGAGGGCGGGAAAACAAAGGCAACTTGGGGACGGATGAAACTGATACCGTTGAGAAAACTTAGAATTGATCTCGCAAATGTTGAAATGATCGGATCCACGTGAAGAGAAGCACACCGGTTGGAAAGAATTGACATGACAATGTCGATGATCAAAAGGATTAGCACTCTCATAGAAATATGAGAACACCGCTTGAAAGGTATGGAATCAACTCTTGACATTGAAACAACTCGAATACCACAACTCCAAAACAAAACAAAGGATTGGCTTGTTGAATAAGCCAGAACAAACATATGATAGATCCCATGTCGTATCATGTGTCTGTTGGAAAGATATCCTATGAGCTACTTGAATTCCCACCTATAAACTCCCGAAACTTTCTGGTTATGCAATCTGGTGTTGGGGATACAGGGGAAGCAATATATCTCACCCAAACTAACGATACCTACATCCAAGCTGTATCCATCCGTCAACACATAACTAAGAAACCTTCGGAAATCGTGTACCTCAACCTTCGAAAAGCATCCGTTATACGAGTTATGGCAATACTCCCGAACTCCCGCCCCAGTACTGGGTGGCGTCGAGGTTATCTCACCAACAACTACATAAAAGAGATTTTCGATGTCGATAAAACTCAGGTATTCCAGAACTGCAACGATAAAATTATGACGACAACACCTCGGAGCTCAACTCCCCGGGTCACTGCCACATAAAAGACAGGAGGCACCAAGAACAATGTTCTCGTCACAAAACCATCGAAACGATTCCAAGATACCCTCGTGATCCTAAATTTTTTTTACTGAAATTTGAGGAGAGGAAAGACAAAACCTCTACATCGAGAGTCCTCACCAGAGCGACGAAGGGACTGGGGAGTAAAAAGAATCCTACTCTCCGATATATATAATCCTAAGACTCAAAAATAGTTTTCTTCTAGACTCAACAACGGCCAACAATCAAGGGGGATCCTATGGTCAATCGAGGCTCTGATACCAACTTGTCACGCCCAATATGTGATACTATCCTAAAGAGACTCGAAGGTCCCACCAAGGATAGAACCGCATATTGAAACGCTTTTGCAAGGTGGATATCATTACATCAACATTACATAATAGATGGGGATACATACCAAAGGCATACAATGCCACACGATTACAACATCATCATACATATGATCATCATCCGACTACGGATGAAGCACAAACAGAAACTCAAATGACATCCACCCTGCTAGCCCAGGCTGCCGACCTGGAACCTATCCCCTGATCGAAGAAGAAGCAGAAGAAGAACTCCAAAACAAGCAACATCGCTATCGCGTCAAGATCATCGCATAACCTGTACCTGCAACTGTTGTTGTAGTAATCTGTGAGCCACGAGGACTCAGCAATCCCATTACCTTGGGTATCAAGACTAGCAAAGCTTAATGGGAAAGGAAGGGGTAAAGTGGTGAGATTGCAGCAGTGACTAAGCATATATGGTGGCTAACATACGCAAATAAGAGCGAGAAGAGAAGCAAAGGAACGCTCGTGAAGCTAGCAATGATCAAGAAGTGATCCTGAACTCCTACTTACGTCAAACATAACCCAGAAACCGTGTTCACTTCTCGGACTCCGCCGAAAAGAGACCATCACGGCTACACATATGGTTGATGCATTTTAATTCAGATCTGGTGTTAAGTTATCTACAACCGGACATTAACAAATTCCCATCTGCCACATAACCGCGGGCACGGCTTTCGAAAGTTTAAACCTTGTAGGGGTGTCCCAACTTAGCCCATGATAAGCTCTCGCGGTCAACGAAGAATATTCCTTCTCCCAGGAAGACCCGACCAGACTCGGAATCCCGGTTACAAGACATTTCAACAATGGTAAAAAAAGACCAGCAAAGCCGCCCGAATGTGCCGACAAATCCTGATAGGAGCTGCACATATCTCGTTCTCAGGGCACACCGGATTGTCCAAACTTCCGGTAGGCCAGCCCAGAGTTGCCCCTGGTGGCCACCGGCGGCTGACAGGTTGGACCAACACTCACGACGAGCACTGGCCCGGGGGGGGGGTAAATAAAGATGACCCTCGGGCTCCAGAAACCCAAGGGAAAAAAGGACTAGGTGAGGCAAATGGTAAAACCAAGGTTGGGCCTTGCTGGAGGAGTTTTATTCAAAGCGAACTGTCAAGGGGGTCCCATAAATCACCCAACCGCGTAAGGAACGCAAAATCAAGGAATATAACACCGGTATGACGGAAACTAGGGCGGCAAGAGTGGAACAAAACACCAGGCATAAGGCCGAGTCTTCCACCCTTTACCAAGTAGGGATGAAAATGGAGTGGAAAGTTTCCGCTTTTCCGGAGGAAAAATGGAAACGGAGAGGAAATATGAAAACAGAAACAAAAATTTGCAAAATGGAAATGGAAGTGGAATTTTTTATGCGGAAACGGAAACAAAAACGGAACGGTGTTCTCCGGTGGAACAAACGCGGAAAAGGAACTTTCCATTTCTGTGAATATGGAATTTTCGTTTCTACTATAGGCCCATGGCTACTTTGTAGCCCAATAACCAAACAACACACAATGACACAATGAGGAGACCGGATCATTTGACGACTAACTTTTACTTCCACACACATTCTCAACTAGACACAATACGGAATTGTCATGTACTATTACAATACTACCCTATGTTACCAACACAACCATATTATCATGTAGCCATGTTAAAAATTTCTTAAATTTGTTTGTTTTTTGTGTGTATTTCTCTATGATTCAAGGGGGTTTTAAGTTCCGGTCAACACACCGTTCTATTTTCATGTCCGCTCTGTATTCGCTCCATGTCTGTTTCCGGTAGTATTTGTTTCCATATTCATTTCCGAGGTTTCCATATTCATTTACGCTTCTGCAAAAAAATATGAAAACAAATATGGTAGCACCCAGTTCCGTCTGTTTCCGCTCCGTTTTCATCCCTATTACCAAGTATACAGATGCATTAATTAAATAAGAGATATTGTGATATCCCAACATAATCCTGTCCATCATGGAGCAATCTTCAACTTCACCTGCAACTAACAACACTATAAGAGGGGCTGGCAAAGCGGTAACATAGCCAAACGATGGTTTGCTAGGAAGGGTGTCAAAGGTTAGAGGTTCATGGCAATTTGGGAGGCTTGATGAGCAAAAGATAGGTAGCGCAGCAAAGCGATAGAACGAAGCAACTAGCATAGCAATGATAGTAATGAGATCCAATGTGACGGTCATCTTGCCTGAAATCCCGCAAGGAAGAAGAACGAGTCCATGAAGAAGACGAACAGGAGTAGTCGAACGAATCCTCACAATCACAACATTACCGGAACTAAGAAGCAACACCGGAAAGAAACAAACAACATGGTAAATGCACGAGCATAAACATGGCATGATGCACAAACAAGCATGATGCATGTCCGGTTTAATGAGGCATGGCATGGCAAAGTGCAACAAACAACACTACAAATTAAGTGGAGCTCAATATGCAACGAGTTGCATATTGACGAAACACCACATTCAAGTTATTTAATTCGCTCTCGTTTAGGTACCCAACAATATTAAATGTTGATTAACATGGCAAGAGGTGAAGCATAATTAAACTACCTATCTAGGCAAATTTAAATGAGGCCGGAACAACGAACAACAATTCCGGAAAAATCCCCATGTGCATATTTTGAGTTTGGTACTGTTCTGCCCTAAACCATATTTTAGAGTTGTTAAACAGGAAAATAAAGTGCACCATGTTAAACTAGGCATTTTTCCACCCCATTTACATATATAGTTTAATTAATTTGGAGCTACAGTTATTTAGTTATGAAATAAATCATTTTAACATGGCATTTAAGCAAATTTAATCAAACATCATTTTAAACATTTTAAACATGGATGAAAGTGGCATATTATTAATCTACACAAAATTCTAAGCATTTTACATGTTTAAATCATTTAAATCCGATGCACGGTTATTTACTTGTGAGCAATTTAAAATAATGCCATCCTCCTGTAATTATGCATGCACTGGATAAATGAAAAGAAAATCGCACGGACTGGAAAAAAAATGCTACACGGGCTGAATCTGGATCTGGGCAAGGGTTGCTCACATGGGCTCTTGGCCCGGTCGGTAGAAGAGGCAGGCCGGCAGGGCGCTGCCGGGCTGAAGCAGAGGAGCGGTTGGGCCAGATCTGGCGAAAGGGAGGCTGGCGCGAGCTGGGCCTCGCAGGCAGATCGAAGCGGGGCAGGGCGTGGTCAACGCGGGGTCGAGCGCTGACCCCATCGATGCAGGCACGCGGCTGGAGGCGAACAGGGGCCGCACCTACAGGAGGAAGCAGGGCTGGAAGCAGACAGGTTCGAGCGCCCTGGGACAATGCTGAGGAGCAGCGCCGGCGGGACTCCGGCGAAGATGAACCAGGCGAGGCCAAGAGTTGAGGAAGCGGGGTGGCACAGGGTCCTGGACGGCGGCGAGGCAAACGGCGGCGGGGACGGAGCTGCAACTGGCTCCGGCATGGTAGGGGACTTGGCGGGACTTGGGACGAGCTTGCTTCGGCGAGGGTGCAATGGTCTAAGGTGCGGCTTCCGGCAACATGGACGAGGCGAGGAGGAGCGGATCCAGGCGTGAGGAGCTCGTTCCCAGCGGCGGCGGGGTTCCTGTGATCCACGGGAGAGAGACCATGAGAGGAGGAGAAGATACGAGACGGGAGAAGGCAGGAGAAGGAAGGGCGCGGGACGGCGGAGCACTGGCCTGGTCGACGGAGGGAGCTCCGGTGGCGCTGCGGAACTTGCGGCCAAATGGAGCGAGGCAGAGGAGATCGGGTGCTGGTTGGTTCAGACGCGGGTGGGCTCAGTGGATTTGGATCGAGGCAAGGTGGAGGCTGTCAGTTGGGGTGGTGCTGAAAAATAGGAGAAATGGTGGCTGGATCAGGAGGGATCCCGAGGATGGAGGGAGGCTGTCGGCTGGCTCGGCTGGTCGGGGAGGATCCCGAGGAAGGAGGGGACTGGGTGGCGGCGTGAGGAGGGGAATAGGGTTAGACTAGGGTTTGATCTGATTTAGTAAGTAGGTGGTCTATATATAGGAACAATTAGCTTAGGGGCTACCTAGTCCCTCCGATCAAAATCGGACGGACGAGAATAAATATGCTAGGGAGTCCAAAACAAAAAAGGAGATGTTTTATTGATGTTTGGGTTGATCCCTAACCAACAGTAAAGACTGAGCAGGTCGGGTTCGGGCAAGTTTCGGACGCGCACACGAGGGGGTCGATGGTTGTGCAGAGAGGTTAGGTGGTCTGACAAGAGGGGCTCAAAAAAACCTGGTTGGTCTCGGAACATTCAACGAAAGCAAGGTGGGACGCGGCAACTACGAATGGATGCAAGTTTTAAAAACAAAGATGACAACGAGTGCTGATGCAATGCGGATGATGCTATGAGATGAGATGCATGACATGAACACAATGCAAAACAAAAGACAAAAACCCAAACACAAAGAAAATAACATATCGCATCTCCGGAAAAGGCAGGAGTTGGAGTTACAATTATGGAAAGTTGTATCGGGGGCGTTACAATACGTCTATAAGCAAAGGTATCAAAGGGCAAGTAAACGTGGTCTTTTCTTGATCATCTTTTGACACAGGTATTTGAGAGAAACCAGAATAACTATCTAGAAAACAGAAATGTGTATGTTTGGATAGTCTTTCTAGCATTTGATCAATAAAAGGTAGAGGGTAATGATCTTTTCTAGTACGTAGCTTTGTTCAATTTGCAAAAATCAATTACCATTCTATAACCCGTAACAATTCTTTGTGGGACCAATTCATTCTTATCATTAGGAACAACAGTAATACCTCCCTTCTTAGGGACACAATGAACGGGACTTACCCACTGACTATCAGCAATAGGATAAATTATACCTGCCTCTAGAAGCTTTAGTATTTCATTTCTTACCACTTCTTTTATCTTAGGATTTAAGCATCGTTGATGATCAACAACTGGTTTAGCACCAGGCTCCAACTTAATTTTGTGCTGACATAGAGTGGGAATAATGCCCTTAAGATCATCAAAAGTATATCCAATAGCGGCACGGTGCTTCTTCAGAGTTTTAAATAATTTCTTTTCTTCATGCTCTGAAAAGTTAGCACTAATAATAAGAAGATATATCTTCTTTTCATCAAGATGAGCATATTTCAGAGTGTCAGGTCATTGCTTAAGCTCAAGCACGGGATCACCCTTGGGTGGAGGAGGATCCCCAATGATTTCAACAAGTAAATTGTGTTTCAAAATAGGTCCTTGATTAAAGAATATTTCATCTATTTCCCTTCTTTCATTCATAAACATACCATTTTCATGGTCTAACAAATATTGTTCTAAAGGATCAGTAGGAGGCACGACAATAGAAGAAAGACCAGTAATTTCATCCTTACCAGGCAATTCTTTATCATGGGGTTCTCTATGAAATTTGGAGAAATTAAAATCATGAGACATATCCCCTAAATCGGCAGTAATGATATCTTTCTCGCAGTCTATCGTAGCATTAACAGTGTTCAAGAAAGGTCTACCAAATATAATGGGACAAAAAACATCTTGTGGGGAACCAAGAACAAGAAAATCAGTAGGGTATTTAATTTTCCCATACAAGACTTCAACATATCTAACAATCCCAATTGGTGATATAGTATCTCTATTGGCAAGCTTAATAGTAACATCAATATGATCTATCTCAGCAGGTGCAATATCATTCATAATTTCTTGATATAAGGTATAAGGTATTGCACTCACACTAGCACCCACATCACATAAGCGATGATAACAATGATCTCCAATTTTAACAGAAACAACAGGCATGCCAACAACAGGTCTATGTTTAGCAATCCTAGCAGCTTTATCACAGAAATAAATAACATGCCCATCAATATTATCGACCAAGAGATCTTTAACCATAGGAATACTAGGTTCAACTTTAATTTGTTCAGGGGGTGTAGGTGTTCTAGTATAAATCTTACGAACCATAGTTGAAGCTTTAGCATGATCCTTTATTCAAACACGAAAGAGTGGCTTCTCAATATAAGCAGTAGGAACAATAGGATCAACATTATAAGTAATAGTTTCTTATTCAACTTTAATAGGTTCTACTACTTTAACTTCAATGGGAGGATGATATTCACTTATCCTTAGGGAGATCAACATGAGTAGCAAATGATTCACAAAATGAAGCTACTATCTCAGAGTCAAGTCCATATTTAGTGCTAAAATCACGAAAGGCATCAGTACCCATAAGAGATTTAACATAATCAAACTTAAGGTTTATACCTGACTCCTTACCTTAGTCGAGTTCCCAATCTTCAGAGTTGTGTTTAATTCTTTCCAATAAATCCCATTTGAAGTCAATAGTCTTCATCATAAAAGAACCAGTACAAGAAGTATCAAGCATGGATCGATCATTATGATAAATCCGAGCATAATTTTTTTGAATAATAATTTCTCTTGAGAGCTCATGATTGGGGCATGAATATAACATTGAATTAAGACTCCACCAATCTTGAGGGATACTTTATCCTTCATGAGGGCAAAAATTATAAATATAATTCCGATCACGATGAACCAGATGCATACGATAAAACTTCTGATGAAATTCCAATTTCAATCAGTTATAGTTCCATGATCCAATATAATCACATAGCCTATACCATGTCAATGCCTTTCCCTTCAAAGATAAAGGGAAGACCTTGTTCTTGACAACTTACTCGGTCGTACCTGCAAGCTTAAATAATCCACAAGCTTCATCCACATAGATTAGGTGCATATCGGGATGTAATGTTCCATCTCCTGCATAAGGATTAGCTAGCAGTTTCTCTATCATACCCGAAGGAAATTCTTAATAAATATTTTCAGTAGGTGCAGTAGGTAGAGGAGAAACTCTTTGCTCTTCTGATCAAGGTGAAGATACCCCGAACAAGCCCCTCAAAGGATTATTTTCCATAGTAAAAAGTGACAGTAAATTTGAGCACACTATATAAATGTTTCCTTTCCAAATTCCACTCAACAGAGGCGCTTCATTCTCTGATAACAGCGCCAGAAAAGAGTCTTGATGACCCAAAAGTATATGGGATCTATCATAGTCCTTTCGATAAGTAAGACTGTCCAACCCAACAAGGAGCAGAAGGAAATGACAAGCGGTTTTTAGCAAGGTATTCTCTGCAAGCACTGAAATTATCGGTAACAGATAGTTGTATGATGAGATATTTCATAATGGGTAACAAGTAACAAAAGTAAACAAGGTGCATCAAGGTGTCCCAATCATTTTTTAGCAAAGGACAAGCTTGGACGAATTCTTATATAAAGCAAAGCGCTCCCGAGGACATATGGGAATTATTGTGAAGTCAGTTTTCATCATGCTCATATGATTCACGTTCGTTACTTTGATAATTTGATATGTGGGTGGACCGGTGCTTGGGTGATGCCCTTCCTTGGAAAAGCCTCCCACTTATGATTAGCCCCTCTCGCAAGCATCCACAACTACGAAAGAAGAATTAAGGTAAACCTAACCATAGCATGAAACATATGGATCCAAATCAGCCCCTTACAAAGCAACGCATAAACTAGGGTTTAAGCTTCTGTCAATCTAGCAACCCATCATCTACTTATTACTTCCCAATGCCTTCCCCTAGGCCCAAACAATGGTGAAGTGTCATGTAGTCGACATTCACATAACACCACTAGAGGAAATACAACATACATCTCATCAAAATATCGAACGAATACCAAATTCACATGATTACTTATAACATGACCTCTCCCATGTCCTCAGGAACAAACGTAACTACTCACAAAGCATATTCATGTTCATAATCAGAGGAGTATTAATTATCATTAAGGATTTGAACATATGATCTTCCACCAAATAAACCAACTAGCATCAACTACAAGGAGTAATCAACACTACTAGCAACCCATAGGTACCAATCTAAGGTTTTGAGATAGAGATCGGATACAAGAGATGAACTAGGGTTTGAGAGGAGATGGTGCTGGTGAATATGTTGATGGATATTGACCCCCTCCTGATGAGAGGATCGATGGTGATAACGATGGCGATGATTTCTCGCTCCCGGAGGAATGTTTCCCCGGCAGAACAGCTCCGCCGGAGCCCTAGATTAGTTCTGCCCAGGTTCCGCCTCGAGAATGCGGAGCTTTGTCCCGAAAGCTTCCTTCTTATTTTTTTCTAGGTCAAAACACAACATATAGCAGAAGATGGGCGTCGGGAGCCTGCCAGGGGGCCCACAAGGACCGGGGGGGGGAGGGGTGCGCCCATGGGGGTAGGACGCGCCCTCCACCCTTGTGTCTGGCTGGTGGCCCCCGTCTGGTGCTTTCTTCGCCCAATATTTTTTTATTTATTCCAAAACTGATCTCCATGAAGTTTCATGACTTTTGGAGTCGTGTAGAATAGGTCTCTAATATTTGCTCCTTTTCCAGTCATAATTCCAGCTGATGGCATTCTCCCTTTTCATGTAAACCTTATAAAATAAGAGAGTAAAGGCATAAGTATTATGATATAATGTGTAATAATAGCCCATAATGCAATAAACATCAATATAAAAGCATGATGCAAAATGGACGTATAAGCTGGCTTTACATATTTGCAACAAAAAGATCAAACATAGTTTGTAAAAGTTTTTTTTATTACTTTCAATTTATCAACTAAATTTCTGGAGGACAAGCAATGGGTTAAGCTTGGGGGGGGGGGTTGATACATCTCCATCGTATCTACTTTTCAAGCTCTTTTGCCCTTGTTTTGGACTCTAATTTGCATGATTTGAATCGAACTAACCCGGACTGATGCTGTTTTCAGCAGAATTTCCATGGTGTTACTGTTGTGCAGAAATAAAAGTTCTCGGAATGACCTGAAACTTCACGGGGATAACTT